>NC_080738.1:17129836-17392336 GCF_019097595.1 Hemibagrus wyckioides | reverse complement strand
GAATTTTTTTTTTTTTTAATTTTTGTAGAATTTGGAAGCAGGAAGTAGAAGCTGTTTCCCAGGTGAGGGCAAATGACATAAAACGAATGTGAGGTGACGTCACTACTGTTTTTTAAAATGTTGAAAATAAATCGCACAATGCACGCAGGCTAATTTTAAAAGACGCTTGTAAGACCCGATTCTCAGCGGCCATCTTGGGTACCTTTTTCTTCTGCGTAAGCAAAGCTGTGAGCGTTGAGTGTGTGACGCGTCCAACATTCCTACTTTTGTCACGCTATATCTACTACACAATAGCCAGAACAGTGTATAAGTATGTGATTTGTGACACAGCTTTTGTTATTTTTATTCCTCCGCCCTCTACGCCCTCTACCTGGTGGTACTCCAGAGAGAGTTTGAATGTTTATAAGATTTATATTAAATTATCTTAACCCGCAGAAAAACTGATTAGATTTTGGAATTGATCTAAACAGGTTCAAGTTCACAGCCAGGACAAATAGATTTTCTTCACGTTTGTAGTGTGTTTTGAAGGAAATTTCTGGCCTAAACAGTAAGGAGATGGTGGAGGTGGAGGTGATCATGGAGTTGTTGGTGTTGGTGGTCATGGGGTTAAAGTATTTCTGGAATATAACACTGATACATCCTTCCTGCCTCAAGTCCTCCTACTGAGCACTTCAAAATAGTTCCTTATAATCAGTAAGGTGCATTATGGGTAATCTGTAACTATTCCAAAAGTAACAGTACAGCTCTGGATCTTTCCAATGATTAATGCTTAATCAGGAATAACAAGAGGCTAACATTTTTAACCCTGGGATTAAATATAAACTCGAATCCTTGTCTTGTAGTGAGTCTAAATTTAGCGAATCGAGTGTCTGATCTCGCTGTGGAGGTTTTTTTTACCTGTCGGCCGTTGGATTTGGAGCCCTGCAGGCTGCAGTGGCCCAGACTCCCGTTTGGTGTGGTTCCACAGCTGCTGATGATCTGGAGCTGTTTCTCCGCTCGGTCTGCTCGCTCCAGGAGCTCCTCGATGAACTGCTGCAGACGCACTTTAGCGCTAGCTTCCCGCGCTGCCGTCTCCTGCAGGAACTGATCGATCTGAGCCACCTCTCTGCAGAGACGCAGCACAGAGCAGCGGTGAGCCACGGACACGCCAACATGCGGGCTAACCACGTCACGGTTCGGCTCGGCTTTCTGTATGCGTCTTAATCTTTAACGATCTTTCATGGGACCACATGATGCTTTAAAAATACCACATTATCATTTTCATTCAAAGTGAAAAAAACACTTACACGTTACATCATTTTTTATTTATTTTGGTCAAATTGGAAAAGATTAGACTTTCATTAAGGGGTTCTCCCTAATGCATTTGGGAAAATATAGGCCCTTTTTTGCATTATTTATTTATTTATTTATTTACTTTTGTTTAAATAATTATTAAAAAAAAAAAATTATTTATTTATTTGCTTATTTTTTTATTTATTTCATTTGTTTTTCTGTCTTATTTTATATTTTAAAATGTATCTATAACTCTTATTATTCCTCACTAATGTTGTGTTGGCAACTGTTTTTGTATCATAATACCCAATAAAAAAGAAACATTAAAACACATTATCCTGTAAAGTGATTTGTGTATTGGTACAGAATTGATTATTTTTCCTATCCGGAGTGATTGATGATTTAGGAAACATTTCACATACAGAGAATCAGGAATGAAGAGATGTGCGAGAGATGGCATCAGGTCACATGACGCACCGCAATCATTTAATATTTCAAGGTTTATTTTCCTGAATTTGTAGTGAATTAATAATCACTGATTTTTTTTTGCTATTATGTTTTATATGTAATAGATATTATATAATATTATTTGTTATATGTATGTCTGGTTTGAGAAATACACTGTACTTCCAGAAACTATGTTTCCCAGAATGCAGCGTGGCCTACAAACATGGCCGCCATGGACTACAGCCTCCAGTGAGCACAGACTCTGTCCTGTTCCAACTCACCATCAGAGCTGAAATTTTGTGGAAGCCATAAACACTGAGTTTCACAAAAGATTTTTGAAAGAAATGAATTAAATCTGCCCTTGAGCCATTTCCATACTGCAGTCCATTTCCACTCTTTGTAAAATAGAGATTTTTGAGAAAACGAACTGCATTAATTGTCCAGCTTTCTGTCAGTATAATTATTCTACAAAATATGATACAAAGACGAGGTCAGAATGGAGCAATTGCTCAAAACATCACATCCTTGCCTTCTTGAGCCTCACAGAACGATACATCGCTCAGCCCCAGACCTGCCGCTGTCTGAATTCTGCACATCCGTGACTAAATGAGTACGGAGATGTAGAATTGTCTCTTTCCGTTTCCTCTCTCTGCCCTCCTTTTTTCTTTTCTTTCTTGTTTGTGCGCTGTGGCATTCTACAAATCCTCAGAGACGCACCGCCTCCTTTATCTCTGTGGAAGAAGTGTAATCACTTAGAATCAGCTTGCTGTGCTGCTGTTTCTAACCAGAGGGTTACACACAAAGAGACAAAGAGAGAGAGAGAGAGAGAGAGAGAGAGAGAGACACAGACAGACAGACAGACAGAAAAAAAGAGAATGAGGCAGACAGAGAGAGAAAGAGCAAGAAAGAGAGAGACAGAAAAAGAGAGACAGACAAAGAGAGAGGGAGAGAGACTGACTGACAGAGAGAGACAGACACAAAAAAGTGAATGAGACAGACAGAGAGAGAAACAGAGACACAAAAAAGAGAGAGACTGACATAGACAAAGAAAGGAGCAAGAGAGAACAAGAGAGAGACAAACGGAGACAGAGAGCGAGAGAGAAAGAAAGAGAGAGAGAGACTGACGGACAGACAGAGAGACACAGAAAAAAAGTTAATGTAATAGACAGAGAGAGAGAGCAGGAGAGAGAGAGAGACAGACACAGAAAAAGAGAGCGACAGACCAGCAGACAGAGAGAGGGAGGGATGCAGTGAAAGAAAGGCTAAAAGACAGAAAAAGAGAGAGACAGAGAGAGGGAGGGATGCAGAGAGACAGCCAGACCAAGAGAATCTGACCAACATGCTCAAGCCACCAAGGTCAGCGTTTCATGAACTGAAATATTTCCGACGGAAAAAATGAAGCTTTTCCTGATTGTGTTGGAGATTAAACGCAGCACGAGATAAAACAGAACATTAACAGTGAGATCCAAACCCCAAAAATCAGTCTGATTCCAGATTATTAATAGATTATATTCGAGTTGATGATCCGCATCCTCTGCATTTCATCCTTCGTTTCAGAATAAAACCCTTTTTATTCATTCCTTTACATTTAATCCTTTATTTCTTCAATGTTTTTTTTAACACTCCTCTCCAAGCCTCTATATTTCATCATCTTAACATTTGTGACGATTGATTGCCATCTTTAAGGAAATGAATTAAAGACACTAAAGTGTGCGTTATTACGTAATGTATTGGACGGGGTTTTTGTCCTAATGGCCAGAAGTTTGTGCACCCCTACCGTCACACCCATATGTCCTTGTTGATCATCTCGCTCCAGATTTATTCTCCTCCTGCTGTGTTCGCTGTTATAATAATCTCCACTCTTCTCCTCTCTTTCTGCTAGATGATGGAGGATTTGTGTTCATTCACATGTTCTACAAGAGCATTAGTGAGATCAGACGCTGATGTCAAGGAGACTCCGGTTTCCCAGAGCGAGGTCTCACTGTTCTTCCAACCTTAAACACACCATGTCTTCATGGAGCTCGCTTTGTGCACAGCAGCATTGTCATGTTGGAACAGTGTTTCAGATTCTTCTAACACCACAACAATCCATATACACCAATCAGCCATAACTTTATGACTACCTGCCTAATATTGTGTTGGTCCCCCTTTTGCTGCCAAAACAGCCCTGACACATTGAGGCATGGACTCCATTAGATCCCTGAAGGTGTGCTGTGGTATCTGGCTCCAAGATGTTAGCAGAAGTCCTGTAAGTTGCTAGATTGGATTGAGATCTGGGGAATTTGGAGGCGGAGTCAACACCTCAAACTGGTTGTTATGGTCATCAAACCATTCCTGAACCATTTCTGCTTTGTGGCACAGCGCATTATCCTGCTGAAAGAGGCCGCAGCCATCAGGGAATACTGTTTCCATGCAACAATGCTTAGGTAGGTGGTATGTGTCAAAGTAAAATCCACATGGATGCAGGACCCAAGGTTTCCCAGTAGAACATTGCCCAAAGCATGACACTGCCTCCGCCGGCTCGCCTTCTTCCCATAGTGCATCCTGGTGCCATGTGTTCCCCAGGTAAAAGACGCACACACACCCGGCCATCCACGTGATGTAAAAGAAAACATGATTCATCAGACCAGGCCACCTTCTTCCACTGCTCCGTGGTCCAGTTCTGATGCTTACATGCCCATTGTTGTCATTTTCGGTGGTGCACAGGGGTCAGCATGGGCACCTTTACTGGTCTGCAGTTATGCAGCCCCATACTTAACAAACTGTGATGCGCTGTGTATTCTGACCCCTTTCTATCAGAACCAGCATTAACTTCTTCAGCAGTTTGAGCAACAGTAGCTCGTCTGTTGGATCGGATCACACGGGCCAGCCTTCACTCCCCACGTGCATCAAGGAGCCTTGACTGCCCATGACTCTGTCTCCGGTTCACCACTGTTCCTTCCTTGGACCACTTTTGATAGATACTGACCACTGCAGACCGGGAACACCCCACAAGAGCTGCAGTTTTGGAGATGCTCTGATCCAGTGGTCTAGCCATCACAATTTGGTCCTTCATCAAACTCAAAGCTCAAATTACTCAAAATCCTTACACTTGTCCATTTTTCCTGCTTCTAACATCAACTTTGAGGACAAAATGTTCACCTGCTGCCTAATATATCCCACCCACTAACAGGTGCCATGATGAGGAGATACTCAGTCTTATTCACTTCACCTCTCACTGCTGACAATGTTATACGTGAATACAGTACCTGATTGGTGTACATGCTTCTGATCTTGTGGTAACATTTTGAGGAAGAACCACATTTATGTGGTCAGAGGTGCACAAACTTTTGGCCGTATATTGGTAAGGATTCTATTTCTGATATATCAACAAGGATTTATTATGATTGTGTATGTATGTTTTTTTGTATCCGGAAGAAATGAATTATTTATTTATTCTTTCACTGAGGATATTTTTAATTAAATTCACAGAAGAGGTTGGTTTTATTTTTTTTTTTATTTATTTATTAATTCACTGGGGAGGTTTTTTTATGCGATGACATAACGTATCATGAGGAAATTCCGGACTCTGACCTGATGCTCTATTTAGATGATTTGAGTTATGATGTAAAGTATCAGTAGAAGTGTTTTTTGCTGATGAAGTGACTTTTTTGTGATTATATAATCCATATGCATGTTGGTTTTTTTTTTTCAATGGGGTTCAGTAACCCATCTAAACCCATTACTGGATTTGTTTGAAATCTTCATTAACTTTACACACATCTGTGTATTAATGTAGATAACGAAATGTTGAGACACTTGTAAATGAAGACTTTTAAACAGTTCCAGTGACTTAAATAAAAAAAAAAACTAAACAAATCAACTGAATCATTTCATCACACTGTAGAGATGCTGTATTTAACCGAGAGAAGAAAAACACCCACACATTCCTATCTGCAAAAGGAGAAGGGCAAAACGCCTCCTACCTGCATGTGTGTGTGTGTGTGTGTGTGAACTCGTGAAGAAAAAGAAACACAGATTCTGAGCCTCCTTTTTTCTCACAGCACTGTGTATGTGAAAGTGTGAGATCTGTGTGTGTGTGTGTGTGTGTGTGTGTGTGCCTGCAGGTTTTTCTGTTATTTTCTTCCATGTCACAGTTGAACACATCAGAGTCTAAACAGATCTATCGCATTCCAAGATACCTGATGTGTGACATCAAATCTCTCTCTCTCTCACACACACACACACACACACACACACACACACACACATATACACACACACACACTCACTCGCCTATCTGGACACACACAGTTGATTGAAATGAGGTGTGATCCGTCCAGTTCTGTCTAAAATTAAATTTTTAATGTAATTTTTAATTTTTTTTATATATATTTTTTTCTGTTATAAAATGCCTGGAAAAGTTTTAACATTTTAATACTGTGCAAAACTAGCAAGTACACTAGAGGAAAAAAATGAATAAATAAAATTTAAATCAGTTTGTATCGCAGCGAGACTGTATCCTGGACTCTGATTGGTCAGAAGCTGTTGATTTTAATTTGAATTAATTGTTGATTTTAATTCGATTTGAACAGCGGCTCTGACAGTCCAGCAGCTTCAAATCACAGGTTCATATCAAAGCGAATAATAAAGTTATAGTAATAATAATAATAATAATAATAAAGTAATAAATAATAGTTATTCCACAAAATGAGTAAGTGTATAATGCTATTTTTTGTAAAGAGAGGGTTAGAGATGTTTATTTAGAATTTCAAAGAGGCTCAGAGCAGAATTCCATCTGTTCCAGCCAAAACCTTCATCACCTACGATCACTGGGTCTCATGGACAGAAAAAGTGTCACAAAACGGATTTGTTAAGAATTCAGGTTGACGCTGATGTCGTGTCCGAATTAACGTGCATATAATCATCACTATGTTGCAGCCGTTCCACAGTGAAACGCAATCCCAGGCTTAAGACGTCCCCGAGGCGTGTCTGTAGTCAGAGATGAGAGAAAGCTTTAAAAGAAGAACCTTTTGTAATGAGAAAAAAATAACAAAAACGGATGAATAAAGCGGAGCTGCTGTTGTATAAACGGAACAGATTTCATTTTGCAGCGAAGAAAAAGCCGAAACATGCTGTGATTCATCACTCTTTTTTTTTTTAAACAGAGCGATGCTTAGCAACTCGACCCGATTTGGATGAAAAAATAAACGGATAAATAAACAAACAAGGTTTCGATTCATGAGATTCAGAACTACGGCATCAGCACCGGGCTCGGAACCCGACGCCGCTTCGCACTTTTCCGTGTCGTGCTCCAATTAGACGCGTGAAAGAGAACGAAGGAAAGTGAACAAAAGCGTGCGGAGTCTCAGTCATGGTAATAACAGTGGTGGAGGAGTCGACGGGCCTGTAAGCAAAACACAATCCCCCCGGAGTCAGGAGGCTAATTAGAGACGAGACACAGAGGAAAGACGAGAGGAAATAAAGTGCGAGGAATGAAGCTGGTGTGATTAGAAAAGGGAAAACACAGAGGATGAATGAGCTGGGTGTGTGTGTGTGTGTGTGTGTGTGTTGATATACAGAGTTGCTAGAACAGTGGCATGAATATTAATGGAGAACTCGGGCTTGAATAGAGGGAAATAAACAATACTATTGTGACAAATATTGCACAAAGATATTATTTTATTTGACATCAGAATTCATACAGAACATGTCTTCAACTTATTACTATTTTTGTAACTGTGTATTTGTGCTATATTAGTTTCGAGGGATGGTACAGGAAACAATTAGCACAATGTCTCAATTTGCGATGCGACTTGCGGAATTTGTGATTTATTTATTTATTTATTTATTATTTTCAGAAATCCATTCGAATTGATGACACAAGATTCTCATTTTAAACTAAAGTTTGTTTGATTTTGAGTTCATTTCTGCGACTGCAAAAGCAAGAAATCCTGGAGAGACTGATTTTAAAGAGATTTTTTGTTATTTACGGCTTGTGTGCCGTCTTTTCAGAAAAACGGAGCCGATTTCAGGACGTGAATGATGAAGATAAATTGGATACAGCGAACAGAGAAAATGTAGATGAGGCTTTTTTTTGTCCCCCTGAAAATGCATTCATGGGGCTCCGTTTGTAAGCTTGCAGTTTTCCCGCTGTGCGTGACCGGCCTCGCAAAGAAAGCTCAAGAGGATCCACAAATCAATTTCGCTCGGTAAATATTTCATACCTAGACGTCATCACATCACCCTTCATCCCATCCAGGGAGTCAAAGAATACAGTAAAGGTGAGAAGGGAAACTCGGAAACAGGATGCCAGAGATGGAAAGCAGGGATATGGTTCCATCTTTAGCCACTGTGGAGAATCATTTCACATGGAAGTGGAAAATTTTGCCAGCTCGGCAAAATGGTAGCTGCTACACCGCTAAACAAATAACGACGGGTCTAAGATTAATGCTGGTGATAAAATTGAGAAGAAAAAGCAAGGAAAAAAAATGCGAACCGTGAAAACAGGAAAACGGTCGAGGAAAAATAAGAAATGGAAAAATAACAGGAACAGGAGAAGTGGAGAGAATTAAAAGAAAGGGAAAGGAATGGAAGGAAGTAAGATATAAAAACTGACAGAATAAAGAGAAGGAAATGAGAGGAGAAGCAGATTTAGCAGAGAGGTGTTGAGTCTCATGTCGTGATTATTCAAGACTGACGTTACACGAGCCTCTCTTACACCACGCTGAAAGGAGGAAATTTAATCACCACATCTACTTTCAGCCACTTGCGAGCGTTTAGCAATATTTCATGTCTGAGCGAACGATCCAGAATGACTAGCGAGCGCACAACGTCGACCCGTGATGCCTGTTTATGTCACTGCACAGTCAGGACAATGAGTTTCGCTCATTTCCTAAAACCAAAACCCAGACTTCAGACAGACACACAAAAAAATCTCTGTCTGTCTCTCCAAAGCTAATAATAAGAGACATTAGCATCAGGGATGTTGGAGCAGCTGCAGAACTGGAGGAATTAGCATGCTAGATCTGCTGCAACATCACATTCACTTCGGTCTGGAAAAGAAATCTAATCAGGGGTATTATATCGTATGAACTAGTAATTTTGATGATGATTCTTTTCTAACGTTTTCTTGGCTTTGTTATTTTTTTGCTCTGTAGTCTACGTTAAGAACATACAGTAAGAATTTAATAATAAAATGGAGAACTGCATTATTTAGTCATCAACCTTATGTGCTGACCAGAAGACATGTGAGAGTTATGCATGGGGCGGAGTTTGGTGAAAACAAAGGTGTGTCTTATTTCTGTGCGAATCTGACCTGGATCGTTTTGACGTAACCACAATATGCTACGCTGAAATTTAAGATTTGGTGAAAATATACTTCATATAACAGACTACAGACTGTCACATGAACCCAATATAAAATGTATAAATACAGTGAAACCTCAGCATAGGAATTTAATTTGTTCTGGAGGCGAGTTATTTGGCAAAAATTCGTATTGTGGTACAAATCTTCCCATAGAAAATTATGTAAATGCAGATAGTCTGTTCCAGCCACCTAAAAATATTGCCAATATAACCAATTTCCAAGGGTCAATGGTCCTCACAGGAAGTCGCGCCACCAAGCTTGGGCTAAAAATAGAAAAGACCACCCACGCCACCAATCTGTCAACAAAAAAACGCCTGAAAAATCACCTAGCTTTGAACGCATGCTGAAGGCAACGTTGGTATCGTGGGTTCACTCTTTCAAAACAGCTTTCACTGACCGAAAAAAAAAAAGTTGTAAAATTCGTAAACTCACTTCGGTTGGCTTTGCTTTGAAGTTCTGAACGGCTCCTGGACGTATGCGCAACTTTGGTTGCATTTGGTTCGGTTTATTTGTATGCCAAAAATGCTTCGGGTGCGAATTTCTTGCAAAATTTCGATTCTTAAGGCATTCCTATGTCGAGGTTCCACTGTATGACACTATTAATGCCCCTCGTGTTTAAGTGTTGATCCTTCTGATCCCTTCTGGTCTAGGTTTCTTGCTTTATTGTTACGTCATAAACACAATGAAAAGCAAAAAATTCTGATGCATCATCTCAAGAAAAATCTCTGACACCAGAAATGTGATGTAACTAACCCAAGTCTGAATACACAAAATTTCCCTGCTTGAATACTGATGAAGGTTTTGGACTCAAGTCAGCAACGTTAAAAGTAGCCCATTGTGATCTATTGAATTTTTTTAAGGGATATATAATGTACTCAAGCCTCAGTTTTCAAACCTTATTATACAGTAATTTGACCTCATATGCTAATATTATGGGTTTTAGACTTTGGACCAGACAGGAAATGCTCACAGTGATAACCGCCCTTTCAAGTCCTTCCTACCATCTATACCAAGCTCCCTGGCATTGGTACATGATGCCCTGAGCTCCTGTACCCTTTTTCTGATTAGATTAGAACAGGGTTGTGAAATATTAGACCAGTGTTTGCAGTCAAATGTCAATTAGAAATGGCTGACTTGATTTTTACCATCGTATATAAGAAGATATGGATTAGATTATATTTATATAATATCATGTTTTAAATAGACTTGATTTTCAGACATATGCATGCAACCATACATAAAATATCAATGAACATCTGGATCAATATTCATATTTATATCTAGATCGGCTATTCATATTTTCACAGGGACTGATAGTTGTGTATGTATAGGACTGCAGGAAAAACAGAAAAAGGTTGTTTAACCCCAACATATCCCCTTCTTATACCACCACCAAACCCCAGTTTTACAATCTGCTATAGTGTATCTGTGGAGTCTTAATTTGAGTATTTATCATCTGTTACTGGCACAATGCTAATTAAAACAGATGGCACATCACTGAAATAGTCACACTCAAAAAAACAAACGCTGCAGAAATACAAGAGGATATTCAAGAACTTGCAACTTACTGCTGTTTGTGTGTGAGCTCCTGCTCCTTGTTGACCAGGTCTTGCTTAAGGCTGGCTAGCATCTCTACTGAGACGTCCACCTGGCGTGACAGCTCTGAGGCCTTGTCCTCCAGCTCCTGCTTCTCCTGACTGAGTCTTTCACTCTCCAGTTTGGCCTTCTCCAATTCTGTGCTCTTCCGTTCCAGCTCGGCCTGCAGGCGCCCCACACGTGCTGCGATCTTTTGCTCCACTTCTTCAGAAAGCTTCTCCAGTCTCTCATCCAGCTCAAGCCTTTCAAAGGCCCGAGCCCTGAGGCGCGCCAAACCCTCCTCGTAAGCAGCTTCCATGGCACTGGGGTCCATTGAGCTCATGGCTTTCTTCACCAGGATCTCACCCAGTGGGAACTCCACATTGGGAAGGTAACGGGCGCCGGCGGATGAGGTCGTGGCAAGCCCGAGCTCGTCGCCCGAGCAGGGGAAGCGGGATTCAGCAGCCAGGGCGCTGTCAGCCACCAGAGGGAGCAGTGCGGCGGCGTCACACACGCTGTTGGATTTGGAGAGCACGTACAGCGTCTCGTAGGTGTGGTTGTACTCCAGGTGGGCACGCAGTGATGACAGGCTCCGGAAGCGTTTGTGCTCCCCGCAGCGAGGGCAGCGGTACGGCAGGTCCAGAGAGGCCATGCCAGGCTCAGGCCACTGGGCGCCGCCCTGAACAGGCTGGGCACCAGAGACCTCTACTCATCTCAGGTTCATGTAGGATGCTGCAGTTCAACCACATGCTGAAAAATCTATACACATTCCACCTTCTGAGTTATGACTCAGCACAATGCTGAAAAAACACCCTTATGGTTTGTGTCTTATTTGCTTCCCGCTGTGTTTTCTTACATGTTTTCTGTATGGCACTGCATTCAACCCTAGGAAGAAAACATAAAACATAAACAGAGATTTCAATAATAAAATAAAACACATTAAAAATAATCAGGAGATTTGTTTAGTATATCTCAAAGTGTCAACTGACACATTTCCGGGATGCCAGACTGCCTCAGCAGTCACCTCTTATGAGACATTTTTCATTTTCTTTTCTTACTGAATGCTCAGTTTTACAGAAAACAAGTAATGGCTAAAAGAAAACAGTTCTATAGTTAGGGTAGGGACATTAATCATCTCTTGTATAGCTGTAATGATCTGAAAGTTTGCAGCTTGCAAGGGTTGGGATTTCGGTTAAAACCTACATTACATAACGATGTTATTTAAAAACACTTTAGAGTGAAAATTCTAACCCAGTAACAACTGTTGCTAAGGAGAACATCTCCTCGAATGTAGCAACTCAATTGTCCAGTCAGGGCACAGAGTAAGATCTTCAGTACTAGCCATTTATTAAACAATAGCCAGGATTTGTCGGAATACGGGTAATTATCGGGTAGTTTTCCTCAGGTCTGATTTGTAAATATAATTTATGTGTATTATCACTGTTCATATGTTTAACACTGTTTATAAACAGTGGTAACTGGTATTTGAACAAATACCAAGCTACATGCTATGCTACCCCAGATCTCTCAGAACACCAACCCGAGTTCTCTAATCTCTCCCTTTTTTTTTTTTTTAACAGTACCACAATCCCTCATCATGTCTATAGTTTGAGGGTCTGCACTTGCAAATATCTTTTTATATTTAAATAAGTGATTAAGTTGAACTTCAAGTTATGTATAGACTTGATTTGGGTCGTAATGACATCAACTGGAATTTTGTTCAACAGTAAAGGCCTGGCACTGTCTAGAGATTGAAAAAAAAAAAGATGGTTTAGCCTCAGTGGCTCAATGGGAGGTTAAGTATGCAATCAATCCCTCTCTCTTCATGTTCACCATGATTATATCCCATCAGTGGCCATCATTCTAATGGAATCTGTCAAGAAGGTTCATCCAAAGACTACATCCATGTCTACATGACCCTCGTTGATTTAAAGCAGTTAATCAGTTTTCCTACAGAGAAAAAGAGTTGACCTTCATATCACCAAAAACCTGACATGCTAGAGAGCATTCCGGAGAACTTCATACTAAAACACCACTAGTATGTCTCTTTGATGACCAGGAGGAAGGTACAGCTTGGTCTAAACCCATCCCATATATGTCTATTGGATTATCCCCACTGGTTACGATCTAGATAGTTCAGCAATCCCAGACTACTACCTTTTTGAAACATTTCGGGGAGCACCAATAACACGAAAGTCTGAAATGCATCAGTCTAGCTCAATATCCATACTGAATACTACTCTACTATATTCCACTATCACTCCATTTGTCTGGCATCAATATTAAGAAATATCAAGTAATCTCTGAGAACAATCTAATCTCTTTGGAATGCGAAAGGGAAAATATAGAGGCTAGAGGCATTTGGAGTGCATCCAGTGGCATTTGGATCTAGCAATTAGTCTCTGAGTGACATTCCCTGTTACAGATTCAATTAACCCAGTAAGACAGTCAGAAGGCTGATCCTTCACAAATCAGTAAATCTAATTAATGATGTTTACATCTATAGACTGATGGCGGTGTCATGTGGGAAAAGGGCAGTCTCTAGAGAGCTGGGGTATGAACTGGAGTAGCATCAGTGACGGATTAGACAGCAAAACGTTGACACTGAAACCAAAACACTGAGCCAACTGGGAATGGAAAGAGAATGGTTAATGCTAATTCAAATCAGGGAACTTAAAAAACAGGAGAAAGAAACTCAAAAAATAGGAGAACAAACAAAAAATGGGACTTATTAGAACTACTTAAAAAAAACAGTAAAAATGTATGTGGCAAAATTAATGGCACTCCTAAAAATAGTTTAAAAATGCTGAATGTTTAAGAAACATACATTATGTAAGATGTGGCAGGATGTAAGAGCGTTTGCTGTGGGCAATCCAGAAATCAGGGTTAAACAAGGATAGTTCATCATAATAATTAAGTATTTGCATAATCAAGTAGGCAAAGATCATAACCAGAAACTAGACTTTGATTTTCTTGGTTGTAGCTTTTCTAAACCTGGAACATCTCTGAAAAGGAAATTAGAAAAGGTCTAAAAGATTTGAAAGGCTTCCACAGTAGGCTTTAGAGTGTATAAAACAGGCTATATAAAATAAGCAAAGGAAACCAGTTTTCCTGCTGGGACTGGGAGTAGACTGCTGCACAAACACACACATATCCAACAGTTATGTCTGTAATTAATCAAGCTGCTTAAACAGTCACCAACTGAAGACTGTACACGATGGCGCCAGAAATCAGCTCACGTCACAGGAACAAACAACTACAAAACACCACACATGCCAACCTGTCATGTCTTCTGCTTGTCATGGAAGTCCTGACAGCCTCTGATCCAGGATCAGCTTTCCTGTTTTTCCCACAATGCCTACTTTCATGATATCCATCCCAAAGGCTGATATCTCACTAAAGGAAAGCTCTCACAAGAAGAATTCGCATCTAAGGACGCTCTTTCACTCTTTGGAAAAGCAAGGCCACATCTGACACTGCTGGCGCCCAGCTTAAAGTCCGGTTACCATAGAGACGCTTCCTCTCCCATACAAATACATAAACGAGATGTTGATTCAAAGCCAAGCGTTAGCTAATATGCTCATTTACTGAATGTCTTCACATAACCCCTGGACCGCATAGGACTTTCATCCTGTAATCACCTCCTGTTTGATCTTTTGTTTGACCTTATTGTGCCATAATGGATCCTCATCCTTCTCTCAAAGACTACCAAGACCTTATCGGCCCAAAGATGCTCTGATGCTAGGAATTAAACTGGCTGGCAGTCTTTGAATTCCAAAATGGGGAATCAAGGATAAAACATGAAGCAAGATAAAGAACAGGCCAATTGTTAGGAGCAATTACACAAGTGCAAGATTTTATTTTCAAAATATATTTGCAGTATCAATAATCAGCAAATCAATAATCCCAGCAAATTCAAGTTTTAGGAGCTCATGATTTAATTATTTATTTTTGGTTTTATTCAAATGTTCCTGGTGTGTTTGTGTTTTTACTGTTTTAAATGAACAAATTTAATGTTACCAGTTTTAACGAAACCATGTATTTGCATTGCTTTGAGTTCAATGCTTTGACTGATATGATACTTTTACACTGTAATGTGACAAACAATGCTTCACAGATTCAGACCAATCACATTCGATATGCAAATTATTATGATGATGACATGGTACCTTTTAGCCATAGAACCTGCAAGCAGATCTAATATTAGTTATTAGTTAGTGCTATATTGTGATGTCACAAACTATGCGTCACTGCTTTAACCAATCGCGTTCGATATGCAAATTGTCCCTCTAGCTATTAGTGATGGAAAAAAGAAATCAAGCTAAAGCATTACAAATATATAACACCTGAAACTGATTTATTATTATTATTATTATTCTGTAAAAATTATGAAAAGACCTGTTTGGTTCGATTTATGTGTTTTTTTTAAGCGCAGGACAAATTCTAGGGTCATCAACAAGTCAAATCCAAATTTCCCCAATGCATCAAAGTAGCAGAACCTTTTTAACTATTAAACATGATCCTCTCTTCTAATGGCCCGGGGCTAAAAACAGAGTCTCAGAGGACGGGAGTACCATATCTACTGATTACACCGACTCCTATTGATCTCAGGGCTTTTCCACTCAACCAATTATCTTTCATTATCCACAGCTTATGCTAACAGTCCAGTAAAGCCTCCACTGCTAACACAGAACACTGCTGCATGCCAACATGACCTCTATAATGGCCTTCAGACCATGGAAAACAAATTTTCAGTGTCCTAACTAGCAAAACATCCTATACAACACATCTTAAAACATCCTTCTAGCAGTTGGAAGGTCTATCTATTGAGAAAATTGTCTCAGCATAGCAACACTATCGATCGTGAAAGCAGATTAACTCTAATGTTTTTTTGGGTTTTTTTTTTACCAAACAATGGCAAACGCATGTAACACGCCACCCTTTAGCTTTAGAAGAATATGTGGACACAACTCTAACACATACACACAACATGGGCTCATTTAAAAGACATTTCTAAAACATTGTGTCCATAGAAATGTTGTCAGCCATCTTGAAAACCTTTTCTCATCCATCATTCTACACTTTTTGTTGGTTTTTTTGGCTGAATAAGTGCGGCATCTGGGAACATAAAGTGTCAGCTGGAGTTTGGTGGTCCAAGGAAGGAACAGTGGTGAACAGGGTCATGGGCGGTCAAGGCTCATTGATGCACGTGGGGAGTGAAGGCTGGCCCGTGTGATCTGATCCAACAGACGAGCTACTGTTGCTCAGAAGTTAATGCTGGTTCTGATAGAAAGGGGTCAGAATACATAGTGCAGGATGGGTCAGGACTGTTTTGGCAGCGAACGGAGGAGCAACACAATATTAGGCAGGTGATCATAATGTTATGCCTGATCGTTGTATATAAAATGACACATTTTGGAACAACTTTTTAGTCAGATCGTCCCTGTAATGGTCAGTCAGTGCTTACAGGGATCAGTGTGTGTGTGTGTGTGTCTGTCTTTTTTTTACAGACATGTGTATTGATCTGTTACATTCAGTATTGTGGCATTAAACCAAAAAGTCAATGAAGTCCAAAACAGACCCGCTATCATAACGTTGGTCAGATCTGTGGCTGGCTGATGTCCAGTAGTTTTGTAATAAAGATACTGAATGAATATTTGGAAGGTGAAATGTGCGATACACAGTGGAGTAGTGTGACCTGAGGCTCAAATCGATAACGACTCGGATGCAGAAACTGACCAAATATGGCAGTGTAACCGAGAGACTTTCTCATTACAGCACTATAGAGCCGAAATCTGATAGCTGATAGCTCTGAATGTGAAACCTACAGTTTTATCTGGTCACGCGTTTATCCCATCAGCCTCAAACCTCAGGATCTCTCCGGATCTCTTCCGTGTCTGTGGATGGTTTCTTTTTACAACCGCACTAAGTAAGCAAAAGTGTGGAATATAAGACACAAGGGATGTGATGATGCCGTGGAATATTTTGCCCAGTTTAGTAAAGAAAATTCAGCAAAACTCTTTGTTAAAAATAGGAAACAAAGCTTTGAGTCATAGGTTAATAAAATACGGTACGTTTTGATGTTCCTGAGCTGCTGTAATAATGTGAATGCATCAAACATTTCATTTCATTTCATTTTAAATGTCAATGTGTGCCAAATTTAAGCACAAAAGAAGTCGGACTTTGCGGTGACTGGCAAGAGCCATCAGCCAATCAGAAGAGAGAGAGAGAAAGAGAGAGATCACAAAATAATACATCAATTAAAGCAAAATATATTCAGCTGTGATGAACATTAAACATTGTTCTTCCTGACCAGGTGAGATATTTATTAGTTCTCTGATTTGATGGGAACGTAGTGAACAATACTTGATGTGTCCTCGCTGTGGAATTTAATCTAAATATCTTTATCCAGTTGCAAATCTGTACATGTGCATAAACACTATAGCTCAGTAGTTCTCAAAGTGAGGTCTGGGAACACTTAGTATAGCCATAGGGGTCAGTGATTTTGTATTTTTTATTAATTAATTAATTTATTTATTTACTTATTTCGTTTATTGTTACAGTGGTGTAAATGGCAGCCCATGTAATTATATTTAGGAGTCCAAGCACCAAATTTAACACAACGAAGATCCACTTTTGTTTCTAGAAATAGAAGATTAAAGAATAGAAAATTAAATAAAATAAATTCCAATTCAAGAATTGAATCCATGCTGAGGAAGTCTATAGATTTTATTTATTTTTTCAGTAAAAGGAGACTCTTGTTAGCAAACATTTGAGAACCACTGCTATAGGTAACAGACTAGAGACTATACAACTTTCACTATTAAAGCCCATTTAAACCTGGTCCAATGTTGATTTAAATTTTAATGACATTTACTATCCATCCATCCATTGTCTATACCCGCTTTATTCCTAATTAGGGTCACGGGGATCTGCTGGAGCCTATCCCAGCACACATAACGCGAAAGGCAGGGGTACACCCGGGACATTTACTAATTTAACCAAATTTATTTTACATTAATATCTGATTCCTGGAAGTAATTTGAGCTTATAACACTTCACTATCCTTACCCACTCACGCTGACTTTGTGATCCTGCCTCACATAAACACCCAGGGTTTTGTAGTCCTGTGTGGAAGATGGTGATTTTTTTACAATCTCCTGACGGTGGAAACTTCAGCAGTTAGAGATGCTGTAACAAGACATCAGGACGTGTTTTGGTTTTTACGGACGAGAGATGAGGGGCTAAAATCGATCTAAGCAATGATTAGATGATGAGATCGAGATCTGCATCTTGGCTGCATTTACATTTTATGTTATTAATGGAAATCTAGCTGATATGAAGGAGGCAGGTTAATGATGCAGGTGTAAACAGGAGCTTAATTCATCTGGACATTATCTACAAGGTCAAAATACCATCTATAAACCCTGCTCTGTTTCTCTAGGCTACAGAGGATAATAATACAAGCTGTAAGACCGATTAGCCTGTTTTATTTATTTATTTTTATCCCGCAGACTCTAATCCGTTTAGCAGATACAACTGATACACATCGATTAAATCGAACCCGATCCGATCCATCAACACTTCAAGCTTACGGTGTGAGGCAGAAGCCTCCATCCCACTAAGATGCTAATCACATCCTAATTTTTTTTTCCTTTCTATGTCAGGTCCAAGAGCGCGAGCCACTGATTAATGCATCCTCATCTATTGCAAGCAACCGGAACCGAACCCGTTTAAATTATCATCATAATATTCAACCTCCAACCTCTCTGAATATCCGTGCCCGGTGGTGTTGGTGATGGTGATGTGATGCCAGCCAGGTTTGCACCATTTCTCGTTCCCTCTCTCCCCCTCCCCTGTCCTCCCCTCCGGTGCGGCTCGCGCTCCTCTGTAATACCCCGGTATACCGGAAAGCGCGCGCCTTGGAGGACGCACCGCCACCGCGCTCGAGCTCTTCCGTACAAACACGCCATGTCAGAAAACGACAGAAGGCAAGAAAGAAAAGGTCAGACACGTTGAGGTAAAAAAAAAAAAGGTTTCTCCTCACCTCTATCGGTCTTTCCCCCGGTATTTTTTTCTCCCGCGGAGCCGAGCTCGCGCGCTCCGGTGCGCTGACGTCACGCCGCTGCGCTCTGCAGCATGACGCGCGGGGCGCGCGAGAGCTCATCAGAGTTGCCAGATTGAACGATCCACCTTTTTTGTACGTGTTCCCCCAACCCGATTCAATCACGGACTAACGTCGATGACTGATGATGATGATTTGATTGTACACGTGACTAGGTTAGTTAAGTGAGAATTGTCAATCTGGCAACCCTAAAGAAAAAAATCTAACGGCCCCGACGCACGGAATCACATCCTGATCGCTTAATTCGATTATTCGACTCGACTCTTGGGGATGAACGCAATACGAGTAACGGGTGTAAGTCATAGAGGCGGACAAACCGGAAATAAGGGCATCACTGCGAAATCCCGGGATGCAGAAACACGAGTGACGGAGGAGTCGATGAATCACGCAGGAGTCGGTTCGTTTCGAACGAGTCTTTAAAGTGACTCAGGGAAATCGATTCGCACGTACTCATGACCTTTATTTGCTTTAATAAAAGTCAATCAATTCATGCATTATTCGAATTTATTTATTTTAAATGATTTTAATATATCATTTTAATTTAACTTCTATTTATTAATTTATAAATTCATAAAATTATTTTTTGTGATTCATGTTTATTAAATTGTACCTTTTTTATTTCGTGATTGCTGGCCATCGGAGACAAAACAACATGACTTGTATTTCAACTCAATTCATGTCTATTCATCTTCTTATAATCGTGTTATAACTGATCGGCTTTATTAATCCTTTGTAATACAAACACATTGATGAAAAGGGAGCCAACTGGCAAAATACTGCACATTAAAGTCAACTGAGGAATATTAACGGCATAAATAAGTTTATAATGTTTAAAATTGTTCGTAGATCATCATCAAATATTCAGCCTGAAATCTTTTATAGCTGGAGTTGCACTTTTCAGCTGTCCATAAAAATCATCAGGAAATCAGCGGCTGGTGGTGGAGTGTAATATATACAAATAGAATGAACAACAGCACCGCCTTGTGGTAAGAATTTAAAACTGCATCCCGAAAATATCAAGAATGCAGCCAAAGTACATTACGCTAGATGAGGGCGCTCTCTTTCCAAATATTTCTGGACTAAACTATAGATAATAATAATAATAATAATAATAATAATAATAATAATAATAATAATTAATAAATATCCTTCAGACTAGTTTGGAATAGATTTAAGAAACAGAATTAAAAAAATGAGAAGTAAAATTCCATCAACTAAAATGAAATGAAATACAGTACAATACATCTTACTGTATACCATCCATACCATCTATACCATACAACAACTATGCTATATTCAGTAGAGAACAATAAAACAAAAGTAATATAATACATTTAAAAATAATAATAATAATAATAATAATAATAATAATAATAATAATAACTTGTATTCATACCACGATTTATTTATTTATTTATTTATTTATTTATTTATTTATTTTAAATTAAATCTAGAAACATCATCGGTCCTTCGGTTGTACATTTACATTTCTAGCATTTAGCAGAGCGACTTACATTTTCATCTCATTTTATACAATTGAACAATTGAGGGTTCAGGGCCTTGCTCAGGGGCCCAGCAATGGCAGCTTGGTGGATCTGGCATTCAAGCTCACAACCTTCTTTACCACATCCCCCTTCTTTTGTCCTTCTGGAAGTTTCCTTGTAGAAACTGAGAGGTTCTTATCATGTCATTCGCATCACTATACTTTGCAATCCTTGGAAATTTGCCTGTGTGGAAGTTATCAACAGTTGTATATTTGAGGGGGGGAGGGGGTACGGGGGGGCTACAGCATCAAAGATAGGCTAGTTTACATTTACACCATTTTTCCTTTTAAGGTAATGAGCTGTAGTACTGCTAGTCCTTTAGTCATGATGTTAGTCATATTTCTCTGAGAACTACAGAATGAGCTATTTAAGACACACACACACACACACACACGCCCCTCTACATTCTTTATCATTCAGATGTAGCCAAATTGACAGCCATACTATAGCATAATTGCTATCCTCTCAGATCCCTTTGTGCTTTGATTGGCTCTGCTGGAGACGTGCTGCGCTTTTCACTTGCTTTTTATTCACAAACGCCTGGTCTGGATATTATTAGTTCCCTTTTGCTTAGCAATCATAATATGTGACATTTCTACAGCGTCGTCATTTCTGTGAGATGAGCAAGAAAACAACAAAAAAAAAAGAAAGAAAAGAAAACAACAAAACCTGTGAATGAGCTCCAGAATGTGGTGGTGTTGTTTTTGACCTGACAGTGCTAGCATCACGTGCTTAAATCAATTATTATTATTATTATTATTATTATTATTATTATTATTATTATTATTATTATTATACTTTAACCCCGAAAATGAAAGCGGTCTCGTTAACTTATTTTTCCTAAGAGTATTCCAGACCTGCACTTATTTTCTCCACCACTAGGGGGCAGCAGATGTTTACGTTCGAAATACGTATTCAATTTACCTGCAGAGAATTTTAATCTTTCATTTAACCTACATCAAAACAATTCTAATTAAAATTTACAAAGATTTATAAAAAATAATTAAGCCAAACTGAATACGCTGCAATTAATATTTATATAAATTTGTTCCATTTTGGAATATAATTAAGTTACAGATGCTCCACAGTAAACAATACGTTAATAACATTCTGACCTGGAAAGAGAGGTTTTTTTTTTTGCACCTAATTTTTTTGGACATTTAATTATTTATCACCCGAGCTGCGAACACATTGTATAGTTTCAATTTCAATTCAATTTATTTGTGTAGTGCTTTTAACAATAGACATTGTCTCAAAGCAGCTTTACAGAAGTGTAGAAACAGAGAAAAAATAAATAAATAAATAAAGTTTAAAGTCTCTAACATTTATCCCTAATGAGAAGCCTGAGTGACGGTGGTGAGGAAATGATAGGAAGAGGATGATATGAGGAAGAAACCAGAAGGCTCAGAAGGGAACCTCATCCTCATTTGGATGACACTGGACAGTAAATAATGTAACTGTTGATGATGTCCAGGAACCAAGAGCTCCTGAGGAACTAACAGGCTAGTGTAGTTTTTGAGTTCATTATAGACTTAGCACTAATTCCTTCCTGCTGAAAGCTGACAGATGCAGCGACAGTTCAGAGATGGTGTGATCGTCTCCAATTGGTTCTATCCACTGCAGTCCCCTGAGTCACGGGCTGTCCACTCAGATCTATCCACAGCATCAGTGAGCACCACCAAGTCACGAGACTCAAACACACTAGCCTATTAAGTAGAAGTAATAAGCATATACCTGCTCATTCATACATATATATCACAACATCTCAGAACATACAACAACTCAAAACTTGAGCTCTGTCAGTCAAGATGTCAGGTCAGGGTCATGATTAGAGAGCATCACAATCCTGCAGGACATTTAAATCTATAATCTACCTCGATGCTTTAATTCTTCTAGATTCTTCTAGTAAAATGTGAAGAAAAACGAACACAAGGTCCCTGACCAGATGAAAAAAAAAAAACATCCATTGTGCTTCAGTCAGCAGTTGTGTTTGTGTCTAGCATGTCACAAAGAGGAAAATCACACACACACCGGCGTAAAACTATATTTAGAAAATGGACATTAAAGCAGCAGTATGTAACTTTTAGGATCTAAGAGATCTCTCCACTTGCAGGATTTAGCTTGCCTTTATCTATGACTGACTGTGTAGATAATCATATGAGATACCTAACTAGCTTGCTTTTTTCCTCATTGAAGCAGCCATTTTTAAAAATAAATAAATAAAGTGTTAAATAGCACTTGTGGCCGTGTTTAACATGGCATACACACATTTATAACAGACCTACATTTATTTATGGCACATTTCTGGAATATTATGTATAATGGTACAAATAGCATAAATGATCTAGCAGAAATGGTCTTCGATATGTGTGTGTGTGTATGTATGTGTATATATATTTATATATATATACTAGTTAGATTTTTATTATTGCTAACTGACTACAAATGCCCATTGTCCATCATACATGGGGTGTACTGAGTCAGCAGGTTTCCATGCTAATTGTAATTAGCTGAGATTACTACCTTTCAATGCTAATTACAGAGTAACGGGCACAACAGATTCAATTTTTCATGCTAATAGAACAACAGTAACTACTGAAAGTCAGAAAATTTAAAATTGTCTGTTGGCATGAACATATCTATATCTGTATTAGTATATTTTGCAAAAAAAATCTATGATTACTAGCAGACCGGAATTAATCTTTTTTATTTTTTTACGTTCTACATGGAGGTTTTCAGCATGTGTAATTTGCATATTTTTGACACCTCTACAAATCCTACTTTTTTGATTTTACCCCTCAAAAAGTTGCTTCTGGTCGCTTTAAGTTCCAAGAATGCAATCATAACTCATCACCAGAGACATTTAGCAGTTAAACTCTGCTAAATGGGATGAATTAGAGTGAAGACTGCGAGCCAGACCAAAACTGGGACGTCTTCCTTTACATGCACATGAATGTAATATGGAGTTGTCTCCCGCTCTTTGCAGCTATAACAGCTTCAACTCTTCTGGGAAGGCTGTCCACAAGGTTTAGGAGTGTGTTTATGGGAATTTTTGACCATTCCTCTAGAAGAAGCACATTTGTGAGGTCAGACACTGATGTTGGATGAGAAGGTCTGGCCCACAGTCTCCGCTCTAATTCATCCCAAAGGTGTTCTATGGGGTTGAGGTCAGGACTCTGTGCAGGACAGTCAAGTTCCTCCACACCAAACTCACTCATCCATGTCTTTATGGACCTTGCTTTGGTCACTGGTGTACAGTCACGTTGGAACAGGAAGGGGTCATCCCCAAACTGTTCCCACAAAGAGCATGAAATTGTCCAAAATGTCTTGGTATGAAGCTGAAGCACTGAGTTCCTTTCACTGGAATTAAGGGGCCGAGTCCAACCCCTGAAAAACAACACCTGAACTCAATGATTTGGAGGGGTGTCCCAATACTTTTGGCCAATATAGTGTATGATAGTATATTGTGTAGCATTTTACACACAGGAGTAAAAACAGCAAGTGTTTATTTAACACCTAGAGTGTTTTATATAATCTGAACACAAAAGGGACACTGCACGAGGAAAATCTGAGCCTGGAATTCAGTGTAGGAATTCAGCAGCAGGAATCATTTGCTCTGCACTGATCGTTTGTCGTAATCGAAACGTATCAAGCGAAGCATTATGAAATCCATTAATGATACATGGCATGAATGTATGAGCCACGGCAATAATACAGACCTCTGCAATCTTAGCATGAGCCAGAGACGTTACCATAGTAACAGAGTATGTCTTATCAAGTATGGCTCTCGTGATTTTTTTTTTTTTTTTTTTCCACTGGAACTTATTTGGGCTTTCAGAGTAGGTATGACAACAGGCTATTGAGCCAGCGCATTGATTTGCATGTTAATAGATTTAACAGGAGCGGTATGTTAATTTGGCCGCTAGCTGAGAGGTCTCGTCAAAAAACCTGTCATATCGCTTAAAACTGAGATCGACGTATATATAGAAGCTTTTATGAAAATGGTGAGGAGATACTTGTAAACTAAAAATAGTGGCGGTTCAGGTGAAGGTGGAAAAAGGCCGCTGTTGTTCTCTGGATGGAGTGTGTGTGTGTGTGTGTGTGCGCACATCAGTGATACTGCAGTCGACACCTGGAAGCAGAAAATACTCAAAAAATCCAAAAAAAAGAAAAAGAAATTCGACTGTGTTGCAGCTCACACATTTGAGCTCTTGTAGGAGAACTGGACTGAATTCATGCTCAATAATTTAGCCTTAGCTTTCAGTTAGATTGCTAATGTTCATGCTAAGGAAGAAAAAAGAAACAGTGCTCATCAATGGAAGTGCAGCAGCTAGATAGACTGCTCATTTCCATGCTAGTCAAAATATGATAATAATGAAATAAACAGAATTGGAGAGTTTGAGTCCAGATTTTCATGCTGATACACCAGAGAAGGGCTTATGAAAAAAAGGATAGCGACTAGCTAGAATGCTATTCGAGTAGTACTGCTAGTTTGAGTGCAACTTTTTATGCTAATATGCACAGAAAATAGCAGGTACTTAGCTTCGTGCTGCATTGAAAGTAAAGTATTGGATAGTTTTAGATAGAGCAGCTAGTCTATCTTATATGCTAATTGGCTAGAGAGTTGATTTGTAAAATAAGCTAAAAAAATGTAACACGTTTGATCATGCTAATGAATAAAAGAGTAATGATTAGATAAATAGCAACTCTTCATGCAAATAAACCAAAGAACTAGTTAGGTGGTTAGAGAATTATGCTAGTTAGAGAGAGAGCTAGTTATCAGCTTGGTAGAGAATGATGTTTTGTTGCTAATTAATTCAAGACTAAAGTGATGACTAGCTTTGGCTTATTACCAGAGAAAGTCTAATTAATCTAACTAGTCGCTACGTAAGGCAGTAATCTTTCAAGTTGCTATTATTTGGTCTATTAGCTTGAAATATTTGACTATTTCTGTTTAAATAATGACTTAAGTTTCCAATTTTTATTAAACAACTGTTTAATTCATTAGCAAGTCAAAGAATGAAGGAAAGAAGAAGCTACTTAGATTATGGCAAATAATAGCAGCTAGTTAGCTTGCTATCTATGCTAAGCAACTGACGTACAACATTACAATCAATTTTATATGGCTGGATTGAAACACAGCTGCTATTTATCTTCTATAGCATGAAACAATCGCATGCTAACATGCTATATTATTAATATGAAATACAGGCTCACACTTTCTGCACATTTCCATTCTAATAAAACAAATAACAGCTGCTAGTTAGCTAACTTTAGACCTTTTCTGATGAATTAAAGAGAAGAGGCTAGTTCGATTGTTAGCTTATGTTGCTGTTGAATGAAAGAATGTTGGATTTTTTAATGTTTTAATATGGAGATTTTTGAACAAAGTTTTCTGCTCTGAAACGGCAAATAGTTCATTTCCTTTTCCCCCCACCGTGTTTCTGTTCTCTTCATATTCAAGTCTCTCTCCTGCTAAACTGTTTAAACTCGTTACACTTTGTGACCCCGACTTGGCTCAGCTTGACCTCGACGTATTCATCAAGTATAATGAAGGCCTGCGGTGTGACGGGAAGACGAGAGCTGTGAGTAAAGGTGATGCTCGCAGCACTTCCACACTCGTGTTGTCCATTATCAGGAAGCCGGTGACGGCTGCACTTCTCTGTTAATGGACAGCAGAGACTCGTAATACGACAGAACGCTGCGGCAGACATGATCTTTGTGACGGAAGAAATACCATCAGAGGCTGTTAAACTTGTTGGACCTTTGGGCCATTTATAAGAATGATGGGCTATTAATATGGTGTAAATGCCACAATGTGGTGCAGGTCAAAAACAAACAAAAAAAAAAGGAAATAGCAAATGGAAGTGCATTTGGAGCTCACAAATATAATCATGTCATAGGAAAAATTAAAGAAATACACCAGCGTTTTTTTTTCTTCTTATGTGTAGATACTGTATGTGTTTTTACAATGGAGGAGAATTTCGACATGATTTTCTGCACTGACCAAAGGGGCATCTATGAAATTCCTTCACTCTATGGACTTTTATACAGTGCTCTGGATAGGACCATCTACCAAGAGCCTTAAAGGTAATGTAAATGTAAATATAAGGATTTTGGTGTGATTTTTGGTTTCACAAGTATAAATCAAACATCATAAAAGAATGACCATAGCACCAGAATCATACAGTAAGAATCAGAATCGCGATGAAAATCTGAATCATAATAAGAATCGGAATCAGATTTGCAATGAAAATCTAAATCATAGTAAGAATCAGAATCGCAATGAAAAACAGAATTGTATTGGATATCTGAATCATAATAAGAATCAGAATCACACTGGGTCTCTGAATCGCATCGAGAATCAGAATCACAATGAGATTTAGAATTGCAATGAGATTCAAAATAGCAGTAAGGATCAGAATCACAATGAGAATCAGAAACACAGTAAGAATTACAATCTCAGTAAGAATCAAAATCACAAGAAGGATGAGAATAGAAAGAAGAAACTGAATCACAATAAGAATCATTCATTGCATTGAGAATCAGAATCACCATAAGATTTAGAATTGCAATTGAAAAAGAAATGCAATAGGAATCACAATCACAAAGAGAATCTGAATCAGAATAGAAACAATCATAGTGGCCGGGTACACTTGCAGTCTATCTATCTATCTATCTATCTATCTATCTATCTGAACTCCTTTGGTGAAGGCTGGAGCTTTTCCACTGTAGATTTGATTAAATGGATCAGTCTTCTTTGCATTTATTGTTATTTATTTTAAGGAGAAAAGAAAAGGAGATTTTCATGATTCTTAAGAAGAAGAAAATAACGTGGTGAGGAATGGGGATAAGACTGCAAGAATTTCAGCATTAAAACCCAGAAAGACTCAACACTTCAGCCGACCTGTCACCTAATCTGTCTCCCTCAAGCACCGCTGGCTCTCCACTTCCTCTTCTTCTACATCAGATTAATGCTTAACCTGCAAATCCTGAGTCCAGGCTGAGGGCCACAAAAGCTCCATCAAGCCCAAGTGATTCCTTCACTTCCTTCGCCAGCGGACTGGGAATGGGACACTGGTTAATGTTTAAAACCAGCAGAGACGAATCCATCAAAGTCGACGTCAGAGCTCCTTAAGAGAAGGATGGATGAGTACATGAGTACTACCTCGCTCCCGGTGACTCAGAAAAGATATGGACAGCTAACCAGCCCTTAGCTGGGCTGGTTAGCCCTTAGAGGAAATGAACATCATGGAACTCACAATGGGAGATCACAAGGAGATCAAAGGTTCGAGAAGATGTTTGAGATGTAGAATTCTCTTCATGCGTCATGCTGCTTCCCACCCCCCCTTGAGAACGTTGTCTTGCCAAAACTTTAAAAACATTATTATGCATTAAAATCTACAACAGAGTGCATTCCTCAGTTGCAATTAAAATGAAGAACGGTCCAAAGAACCCTTAAGGAACCTTTAATTAAAAAAAAAACTACCTGATAAACAAAAAGCTAACCAAGAGATTTGAAAAAAATACAATTGCCCAAAGAAAGAGCAGAACCACAATAGAACCGGTTTGTGTTTCCCAAAGAACCTTTTGCCTGATGGTTCTTTAATCATTTTTCTTGGTTCTAAAGAGAACTGGAATGATTTTTTCACCTTAAAAGCAAGAAAAGCAGCAAGAAAATTGGCCATAGAAGCAAAATTCCAGAACGTTCATTAGGGAACCGTAATGGTTCTTTTATTGGCAAAGATTTGAATAACCTTTTCTGCCATCTTTATTTGTTTAAAGTATTTAAGAAAAAAAAATCACATTTGAGAATTGTGTAAAAACACAACATGGCTATTTTAATCCCCATTACGGTAGCAGAGGGTCTCCAATGGATACACTTCTTCTCGATAATAAACGCTGATAATTGGTGTAAAGAATAGACGGCTTATGGTTTCCCAGTGGGGTGCAAACATTGTTCTGTATTCGTCCTCGCGAGACAGAGACGGATCAACTCTCTTCGCTACACAAAGGGAATCACAAATCGAACCTCGCTCCATTTCCATCGGCAATTTCCTCGACTCAATTTGCACGTGCGCCGATCTTCCGAGCACCTATGTCATCCTGAGTAATTACCGTGGCACGGCTGAACTCGAGTAATCGCAGCACTCCTCTCGGAACAATAATTAACGAGAGCTGTAATTATATCGCCCGTTATTCGGGGGGTTGTAATATACACCTCGAGAGGTGGAGCATGCGTGGAAAAAAAGAAGAAGAAGAAAAAGCTATTTTTCATTGTACATCATGAAGCTTTGGTGGAGGCCAGGTTCAGTCTGGGACGTGGTTCTGGTTCTATTTGAAAAGCCGCTGTTTTCTCAGCAGGGTTGCTATAGAGTAAGGACCCCAATTGTGTTGCCCCCCATGATCCACCCGACACTCTTTCAAACATCACAGCAAGTGTACCACCAATCGTCAGAATAGGGGGAGGGGAGATGCACATAGAGATCAGGAGTGTAAATGAATCAGGGTTCAAGCCCCAGCACCACCAAGCTCCACTGTTGGGCAGTTGAGCAAGGCCCTTAACCCTCTCTGCTCCAGGGGGCTGTATCATAGCTGCCCTTGCACTCTGACCCCAACTTCCTCGAAGAAAAGGATTCCACTGTGCTGTAATGTATGTGTGGTGGTGATAAAGGATTCATGCCCTCAGTTCAGTTCTAAGACCAGTTATAAACTGGAGTGATGAAGGTTGAGAAGGTTGAAGATCAGGGCTGATACGATAACATGTTGATTCATATGGCAACGAATCAGTACTTCTTGAGAGAATCTGCTGCATTATATAAAACAGAATCCCATTTCATTTAGTTTTTTCTGATCAACTTTATTCAGAAGTTGGCTCATTGATGATGATGATGATGATGATGATGGTGATGATAATGTAATGATGTAGAGATGAGTATTTTTTTAAGTATTTGGACAAATACTTTCTAGACTGTTCAAGTGTACTTTTTTAATTCCATTTCTTTTTAATTTTATGATCGTTGCCTCGATTTATTTCAATTCTTGCCTTTTAAACTGATGCACTGATCCAAATAATAACATCTTATGACCATTAATATTTAATTAAAAAAAAAAAAATCAAGAGCACAGGCCACTACTGAGAACAGAGAGAGATATTTTGGAGCAATAAACAGATACAGACACAGACAGTGACATTGTGTTACACGTCTAATAGAAATACATGCTAGGTCTTGTCACAAGGGATCTTCTTCATCCTCTTCTTCTTCTTCTTCTTCTTCAGTTTTTCTTCTTTCTTTTTTTTTTGTTTTTAACAGTCGGCTTGTACAGTATTTCCAGTAGAGCTGTTAAAGATCTCAGGAACACAGCAGGAATTCACACACCAAATTAATCCATTTAAACAAACAATTGAGTTGTTTATTTATTTATTTTTTTTATCACTCTCAAGACATTGCACTTTAGACTGAAAATAAGTTACACGCTCAGCAAGAGTCGCACCACTCCCATCTGGAATATAAAGTCTGTTTGAGAAGAGATCAAATTACGAAAATGCCATCTTTAAATGTCATCGCCATTGTCATCGTTCTTTGCCTCGCCAAAGAACGCTCTGAAGTCGCACGAAACGTTGAAACCTTACCGTATAAAAGCCGTAACGCAGAAACACTCCATTGACTAATAGGTGTGTGTAGCCTGCTTACAGAAATAAAAGTGCTAAAAATACATACATTCTGGAATGAGCATCTTGGTGTTGTGGCCAATTTCAGAATGACTCGGATCCCACGAGAGATCCTTAGCCAACTTACATGGCAGGTTTCCAGCCTGTGGAGCAGATTTCACAGCCTTGGACATCATTAAGGGTTGAAAATAAATGTTGCCACACAGAGTAGAGCAACAGGGCTGCCATAGCTTAGCACTTTCAAGATTGCAGTGTTGTGGGCTTTACAGCATATATACCGTTATTTAAGTGCACGTGAGGGTTGGGGTGGGGGTTGGGGGATTCGGCCGAGAGAGAGAGGAGGAGTCCTGCTGAGAAAATGCGAGCGCGGCTCATTCAGCCCACTCGCTTTATTAACTGGTCATAATCATAAACTGAATTTTTTTTTTTCTTCAGAGGGTATCTCTAAAATAGACGCTGGTGTTATTTATTTATTTATTTATTTATTTCACCGAAAAGCAAACACGAGCTACAAATTAAATTACAGGTTGTACTGATTTCATACAAACATTTCTAAGAAGTCTGCAAATTGGTCACATGACCAGAGCCATTTCCTTCCGTCGTGCACCCGAGAAAGATGATCTCATAAAACATGTTAGAAATATCATGTTGAAATGCTGTTTCCCGATTGGTCAATGAGAAGGTGTTGATTACCAGCAGCTCTAACGGTCAGCAGATCTGACGGGTGGCGGTAGCTCAAGTGGGTAAGGCTCTGGGTTGTTGACTGGAAGATCAGGGTTCAAGCTCCAGCATTGCCAAGCTGCCACCGTTGGGCCCTTGAGCAAGGCCCCCAACCCATCCTGCTCTGGGGGCACTGCATCATGACTGACCCTGCGCTCTGACCCCAACCCCCAAGGGCGTGATATGTGGAGAAAGAATTTATTAGCAGCAATGTATATGTGACAAATAAAGACACCTTATCTTAATGTTCAAGATCTCGTCTCTATAGCAACGGCTCATTGATGGGGACTCCTACAAATCATTTTCCATATAAACGTGTTTGAAAATGTAATTGTTAATATGGTGAACTTTTATGTTCATGGTAGGAGTCTCCAGCCTCGGAGTTTCGGGATTTTTCTTGTATTTCAGCACAGAGGAGTTTATGCTTTGTGATTTCTTGGTAACAAAAACAAGCTGAGCTTATTAATTATTAATTAAGTAACTGAGTAACTACAAACAGATAAAACGTGTAATAATATAATCTTGTTTTTTAATTACTAATAAAAACAATAATTGTGGTAAAACCTGTAACATTGTGTTATAAAAGAAATGTGGAGGTAACAGTTACTCCACTTCATCACACCAACACATTGTTGATTATTTTCCTATAACAGCATGACAAGGAGTGTGTTCTACATTTTTCACTTATATATAACTAATGTTACATTAATTTATAGAAAACTAAATTCTCATGTAGTGTGCTGGTTGAAACAGTCAGGACGTGTGTGTGTGTGTGTGAGAGTGTGTGTGTGTTTTGAAAGAATTGGCTTCATACACTAGGACAAAAATTAAATGAGTTAAATGAGTCTTTGCTGCTTGATTTCCCCCGAAAACCTTCTGAAAGTTTAAACTTTCAATAAACTTTGGGATTGAATTCGTTTCTTTTTTTTTTTTTTTGCTTACACACAATCGTCCTAATCGCCTGTTACATCAGTCTTACATCAGGCTCTGTCCAGTTTAAAGAAAAAAAACTGCTGCTATGCAAATATTTCTGCTTTCACACCAAAAAATGTTGTATTGTCAAAGCTGGTGTATTTGACTATTTCTCTTCAAGTAAACTCTTTTATTTTGTGTGTATGTGTGTGTGTGTGTGGATATGATGGACCTGTCTGGTGTTCTGTAATGGTGGATTGATGGCAGGATACAGCGCTGATCATTAACCAGGACGGGATCTAAGTTGTCACTCAAAGTTTCTTTTTAGTAAGACAGATGAGGGTGGATCCCTGGTTTATTTTCTCAGATTAACCCCTTTTATTCCCCCCACTACGGAGTTCCTCTCCAAACTATCCGTAAAAGCGCACACACGTCAGATTTCTTCATTTAAAGAATTACACGGCGGTTAATTTCTCAGCCGGCAAGTCGATACGGAATGATGCATAGACGGATAAGAGAACGGTCATCTTGAAAAAGAGAGACTATTAGCTGGTGCCCAAGGGGACACCGATTTGTGGTGTGGATGACAATTGTGTGGTGATAATGAGGCTAAGCCTGAGACGGCTGTGTCACATCAGGCCACCCAGGTGTCAGTGTGTGTCAGAGAGCACGCTCACACATAAGAAAGAGCAAGAGATGGCAGAAAGAGAGAATAGAATAATACGGTCCAGAATTAAGAGAAAGCGTGAGAGCAGGATGGAAGGATGGAATGTAATTATGTGAGAGAGAGAGAGAGGGAGAGAGATGGGGTGAAGAGAAGAGGAAAAATAAGCGTGAAGAGCCACGATGCAGCGAGTTTATCTTGGCTCCTGTGGTTCACCCACTGTGTCAGACGGAGAGAAACAAGCACTTAGCCATAGTGAGGCAACAGTTACCTGAAATGAAGTGTGCCACATCGGAGTGCCGGATTTCCCCTGAGTAACAGGTGCGGCGCCGAGGACCACTTCAGGAACCGACCGCGTCCTATATAAGGGACGTGATTTAATCTTTACGTAACATTTACATTTCTGCCATTTGGCAGACGACCCTCATCCTGAGCGACTTACAATTTATCTCATTTTATACAACTGAGCAATTGGTTAAGGGCCTTGCCGTGGCAGCCTGGTGGACCTGGGATTTGAGCTCACAACCTTCTGATCAGTAGCCCAAGACTTTAACCACTAAGCTACCTAAGTTAAAACAACCTTGATTAGTTAAACAAGCAGAACATGGAGAAGCCAGAGAAAGTTCTTCAGTGCAATGCTAAGTGGTTCTCTAAAGAACCGCACTGAAAAGTAAAACCTTAAACCTGAAGTCTTTGAAAAGCTCATGTGTGTCAATTCGGAATCATGTGTTTTTTTTGTTGTTGTTTAAGGAATTTTCTTTCCTTAAAAGACAAAACTTAAAATGCAGTAATTTATTTCTGTCAAAATGTAATGTTTCATTATTTACATTTCATTTCTAATATAGAAATGATCCTAGTGCTATCATACCTTCTTTTTTAAAGAAGTTTTCCAGCTGCCAGACCCTCCGGATTCATTCGCTTTGATTATTTTATGGAACAAGGATCATGAGGTGTAACTGGAGTCTGCATCTGATGATCCTTAAACTCTGATTTCATGCTTAGTGCATGTTCTCGGGACTTAAAGCAGGCCCTCCGCCACTCCATCATGGACGTCTCTGCGGTGTGATTTGATGAATTGCTCGGAGACAAAGTGTTCACCTCTCCGCCGTGGGTTTTTTTCGGCTCACCATGAAGCTTGACCCCCCGGTTGCTATAGAAATGTGGTGGCGAGAAGAACATCCGTGGAGAAGCCTCCTTGACCCTTCGGTTTAACTGGTGGTTTTTAATGTGGTATAAAAACTCCTTGGAGAAAACTCCTTCTGCTAATATTAATGAAGAAAAATTCAGTTTGTGAGGAATTAGCCACTTATGTGTTTGCATAATCAGCTCCTTTACCTCGCTGCTCGTCCTGGCTTAATCACCTGGACTCTCCAAAACACCTACACCCTTCTCAGGATCAGACACGGGACCAGCGGCGCGCATGGCTATCAGACGAATTAATCTGTCAAACTTGATTGCCATTGGAGGCGTGTGATTATGCGGTCCTGATTACGAAGCCAGCCCGAGGACCATACAGCCGTCAGCTCACACTCGGTCAAGGTGGATGGAGAAATCACGCAATGATTGCGCTGGGACGGATCGGTCTCGCCGTCACGCCGTCATCCGGCTCGTCTGAAGTGCGACTGTGATTAATACGGGGCCACTTCAGCGCTATACGCCCGGTAACGACACTTAACGAGACCTCCGGCTTTCGCATCAAAAGTTGCCCTTTTTACATCCTTCTAAAGCAAACACTTAATTTGACGGCCGGCGCAAACGTATTGGTTCCGGCTGGACAGAGGACAGGATTTGAAGCTGGGATCGTAGAAATAATTCCACCCCAGATGGAAGTTGTGTGAAAACAAATAGATAATATTTACGCTTTCAGTGCATTAGTCAAGGTTCACGTGATTTAAATGAAAGTTTGAACGCGTTTTTCCTGTGATTTAGAATTTTTTAACTTTTTTTCTCATGTAGTGAAGTTTTTATATGTAATGATTATTTTTTTGAATGTTCATTTATTTTCATGATTTTTACATTTATTTCTATGTTTATTTTTCACATCATGTTTTTCCATCTGAATTCTGATGATTTTTTTATACGATTCATTTCCATTCACGTGCAAATTTTCATAAGCATGTTTACAGTAACGTGTGATTGCTACACAATCATTTCCATTCACATACGATTTTTACGTGTTCCTTTACTTAACAAGTGTTTTTTACTCACAAATTTACTTTCACTCGTGATTTTTAAACATTCACCTTTTTTTATTTGTTTTATTTTTTTCACGATTCATTCACTTTCCTTTGATTATTTTTCCACATGATTCATATAATTTTGTGTAATTCTTTTTTTATTTATTTATTTATTTATTTTTATGCATCATGAGAACTACACCATAAAATATTGACTTTTCACAAAGCTCGAGAAAAATGTTTTTTTTTTCCATGTAAAATATGCATTTTAAAGGGGTCAAAAAGGTACAAAAAGAAATAAATAAACTAAATATTTACATCATGTTAGATCATAATTGCAATTCTTCCAGTATAGTATACATCCTTACGTACCATTTTTTGGCCATTTTTTGTTACTTGAACTAATTTAGAAATCTTTGTACCACTTAACTTGCTTTAAATATCTTGTTTGCAAAAGTTTGTACACCCCTACATTACAAGCACCCTCAATTCATAAAATTTTTAGTTTCGATGTGTAAAATCTCGTCACGGTCATGTCTGGTCTTCGCTCGGTGCCGATCTGTAGGTTGCCCTGAGGCTAGTAGAGGATGGAGAGCGCCGTGCTGCTGCCGTGGACCATGTGGTGGGTCACATGGCTCTCCGAGGCTGGGCATCGGCGTGGGTGCTGGTGATGTTCTGCCAGCAGGCCGCGTCATGTGCACAGAGCAGCCTACACTTCGAGGAGCCCCTCAGAACTCATGCGTGCCGCTCGGCGACAGATTGTAGGAGTCCAGAGCTCACAGAGAGCGCAGTAAAGTACAGTTCAAAAGTTTGTGCCCCCCCCCTTCCTTTTTCCCTTTCTGCCTTTTGAAAACATAATTCCTGTTCAATTTATTTGAAAGATCCACAAATCTGAAAGAATCTTTAAGAAAACCAGAAAGAGGTCGAATTTTAATTTCAAATGTTATACTACTGAGGTCCTCCACACCCCAGGTTTATTATCACAAAAAAAAGAGATAAAAGCAGCCACACAGAGACATTTAAACATTGCATTTCATGTCATACAGAAATGCCAGAAAACTAACTATACCCTAACTAACTATAGACCAACTATAGAAACCAACAATAAACCGATCACAACCTATAGATTCAATGAAACAACTTTAGTCTGCAGAAAATCAACAGTTATGCATGATTATCTTGTTTACTCAACACCAATGTTTTCCATTTATATTTTTAAATTTTTATTTATTTATTTATTTATTTATTTTAGAACATCCCATCACAATGGACCATATACAGAGTTTTCCTATTTAAGTTACATCAATATTTGTGTGGGATTTTTTCTTCTTCTTTAAGACACCTTTAAGCGCAAGCAACCTAAAAAAAAAATCTGGGATAGAAAATACTGACTGAAAAGTTGCAAATAGCATCTGAGTCAATATAATGCTGCATGAATAGCCAGAGTTGCATTTACTGTATTTCCAGCTTGTATAAAATCGTATTTGATCCAGTACATCTAATCATGTTCTATTTTTAGTTTATGTATTTATTTTTATTGTACAGGTAATGCTCTGAGTTACACATGAACACAATTTAAAGAACACAAAAATCACTAAATTAAGGTCATGAAACCATACTAAAGGTTTTGGATTGTCATGTTAATAATAGGATGACTTTTTCATACTGATGTGATGCGCTCTCCTGTAAAGAAAAGGTGTTCAGGGTTTGACGGATACGTTGCCTAAATACACACCTGCTAAAATTACAGTTCAATTTAAGTGTTGTTCATAACTGTATCCATGACATAAGTTCTACACTCTTGTAGAAAAAGTTCTTGCAGATTTCTTTAAGGATTTATTGCATTAATAAGGAGTTTTAGCTTGATGAATCTTATGTTTTGCTACAGATTTTACTCCAATTGTTGTAGTAAAGTTCCCTGAAAGGGTTCCACTTGGAATTAAACCCCTTTAAAACCCTTTACATGTTCCCCAGAGGAACAACCAAAGAAGCCTGTAGACTTACACTATATTGCCAAAAGTTTTGGAACACCCCTCCAAATCATTGAGTTCAGGTGTTGGACTCGGCCCCTTGGTTCCAGTGAAAGGAACTCTTAATGCTTCAGCTTCATACCAAGACATTTTGGACAATTTCATGCTCTTTGTGGGAACAGTTTGGGGATGACCCCTTCCTGTTCCAACATGACTGTACACCAGTGACCAAAGCAAGGTCCATAAAGACATGGATGAGTGAGTTTGGTGTGGAGGAACTTGACTGGCCTGCACAGAGTCCTGACCTCAACCCCATAGAACACCTTTGGGATGAATTAGAGTGGAGACTGTGAGCCAGACCTTCTTGTCCAACATCAGTGCCTGACCTCACAAATGAACTTCTAAAATTCCCATAAACACACTCCTAAACCTTGTGGAAAGCCTTCCCAGAAGAGTTGAAGCTGTTATAGCTGTAAAGGGCGGGACAACTCAATATTACATTCATGTGCAGGTAAAGGTAGATGTCCCAAAACTTTTGGCAATATAGTGTCCTTAAGTGTGTAAACTTTAAGTATTTGTCATGTCTGAGTGCTGATTTGATTAATTAGACATCACCTCTTACAGCCAGAAAAAAATACTCTTAAAAGTAGTTTAGAAATATTTTTATTCATAAACATCAGTCATAAAAATAACAAACATCAAAGTTCATTCAAAGTACTTTGTATAAACCGTCTTAATATGTACAAATTTATTCTCCCAGTATAGGAAGAGATTAAAAATAATTTAAGGCAAGTTTCCCATAAACATCTCCCCCGTCGTTTGTTCCTATCATCTTTCACTCAATTTTTTTAAAACAAACTTCAGTACAGTCATGTCCTAACTGTGATAAGACACCTGTTTTACCTTCATGTAATAGAACTAGTGGAAAAAAATAAAAGAAAATGCAGCAATGTGTGCTACCTAAGTTACTCAACAGCAATGTCCAGCCTGGTGCTATTCTAGTCTTCATCACATTACACACTACAAGAGCCATGTGAGCTAGATGATTCATAATTCATTCATTTATGTACATACACAAACTAGGGGTCTGTCAAACGACGACACACGGGTTCTAAGTGGACAGAAATGCTTTGTGTCTCTGCAATGTAAACTTGTACACTTGGTCAGGAGTCTTTAACTCTTTCACGCTTTTTTTTCCTTTTCTACGTGTCGAGGTCTGCTTTTTATTTCCCGTTAATATACTACACACAGGAAACACTGTGAGTTCAAAAAGGTTGGAAATAAACTTTTCATCTCGTATATCCAGACAAACAGAAAAATACAAAAATACAAATAATCATACATAGCCATATAAATATATTTATTTTTGCACTGACAGCTGTAGTAGAATAACTTCCTTATCAAACAACACAATTTTTTTTTACCATTCAATCTATAGCATTGCAATGAAATAAAACACAGAAATTGACACTAATTCAGGGAAAAAAAGAAATAAAAAGGAACCCCTTGGCACATTTGAACCACAAGTCGTGGTTGTGTCCAAGTTCCAAAGGTGAAAAAGCCACCACCATGATGTAGAAACGAGGTAAAGTCTCACTTCTGCAGTGAGGCGTCAATTATTACATTAGCTTATTAATCATCATATTACATGAACAGTAAACATGCAATATCAAAAAGCACAAAAGTTGGAGAGAAGTGCAATACGATCCAGCGCAAGAAAATAACAAAGTGAAAAGGAAGGAAGGAAGGAAGGAAGGAAGGAAGGAAGGAAGGAAGGAAGGAAGGAAGGGAGGGAGGGAGGGAGGGAGGGAGGGAGGAGGGAAAGAAGGAGGAGGGAAAGAAAATAAAGAAAAATAATGAACTCGAGGTCGGAGCTGTTCCGAAGTCAAAGTGCTGAACTGCAGCTCGAAAGCATTTGGCTGCTCTGCAAACAACCTGGAGCACAAAAGTTAAACGGTAAAAGAGTTTATGCAGTCGCTGCACACAGAGCAAGCATCGCGAAGGGCATTTCTGTAGGAAAGATCCCCCTTTATTCCCCTTTCACAGAAAAAAAAACTTCTGCCACTCTTGGCCAACTCGCCCCTTTTTGCGTAAAACGTCCTCCATCCAGTTCCTCCAGAGGAAAAAAAAAATGTGTTTTTAGTCTCTGATTCAACATGATGAACTGATATTAGTCGAGGAAGTAGCTTACTTGGAACTTTCCTTTCATATTTCCATGATATTAGAGGCCCTCTCTGTAAAAGTGTGTCCCCTTCTCGAAGGCGAAAATGAAATGTGAGTCTGTTTCGCAAAGATTTTGCGCTAAAAACACAACCAACTCCACCTGAAAAAAAGAAAAAAATGCGCACACTCTACAAACTAGGTTCCACTAGAATTGTTCATTTGGGAACCATTTCAGTTTTTAAGACCCTTTCCGATGTAGTTCCTGGAGGCACTTTTAAGGATTCTGTGCATTAAAACCCATAAAAGATATTCCAGGAACCTTTCTGTTTTGTGTGCAGGGTTTTAAAGAGGAAGAGGGCCGACAAACGAAAAATAGAAATAACTATAAATACATGCGCACAGTGCACGTGGAGCCTCCGACCAAGAACCTAAGCAACCGTAGATCTTCCCAAGATCGTGTGCACACCAAATACAAAGCGCATTTTGGCACCGGATTTTGGTTTCGTTCGTTCTTCAAATGGCCTCCGGGAGAGCGAAGGGCCAAGCGGCAAGCTCTTGCGTCTTCTCCTTGTGCCGGAGGTGCACACGGCCGTGCCGCTTGCGCTCGTCGCTGCGCGCAAACCTCTTCCCGCAGACATCGCACGCGAACGGCTTCTCGCCGGTGTGCGTGCGCGTGTGCGTGGTGAGGTGGTCGCTGCGGCTGAAGCTGCGCGCGCACACGCGGCACCGGAACGGCTTGTGGCCCGTGTGGATTCGGATGTGCCGGTTGAGCTCGTCCGAGCGAGAAAAGCGCCGGTCGCATGAGCCCATCGGGCACGTGAAGGGCTTCTCCTTGGCGGTGGAGGAAGAAGCGGAGGCGGCGGCGCTGTTCTTGCGCTTGGGCGCGCGTGCGCGGCTAGGTGCCAACGGCTCCGGGGGCAGCAGAGTGGAGTACAGGAGCGAGTCGATGGTGGAGGTCGCGTAGGTCGGAGGTTCGCACTGTCCCGGAGCAGGGATGGGCTGGAAGTTTGGGAACACGCCCTGTTTCAGGAGGCTGTTTGATGGTGCGTCCATGACAGAGTAATTAAACGCAGGCGCACCAAAACTCTGGCCACAAGCATCCCCGAAGCTTTGCTCCTGCTTAATTCCGGCTTCCACCTTGAACTCTATGTCAGGGCTGGACAGCGAGTCCAGCAGCTCCTTCATATCCACTTGATGATGCTGATGCTGTTGCTGCTGCTGCTGCTCGGATGAAAAGTCGCCAGATGATGGAAAACCATAACTGTCAGTTTTCCCGAAGGAGTTCCACTCGTAATAACAGCCTCCACTGTTCTCAAATTCACTTTTCACGACCACAGGGAAGGTCCCAGGCTCAGAAGATGGAGGTTCTTGGGGTGCAGTCGGGGTGTCGTTTTGCTGTTGTTGTTGTTGCTGCTGCTGCTGCTGAGGCTGAGGCTGGGGCTGCTGCGCTTCTGGAAGTGGGCCTGCGGAGATGCCCACGATCTCGGTGATCATGTTAAGCAGCGTTTCCGCGCTGCAGGGGGCGCCCTGACACGCCTCCACGTAGAAACTGCCCGAGTAGGACAGCGAGGCGTCGTAGCTTCCCTTAGGGCCGTGACAGGAGGAGTATTGATCCGCGCTGGTGGGCTCCGTTTTGGGAGTGATTGTTGTATCTGTGGATGACGGCGTAGGAGGACAGGAGAAAAAAAAAGAAAGAAAAAAATGAGGCGTCATTAGCGTAGAGTTGAAGATGAATCTTACAGCATGTTACATAAAGTAGTAAGTAGATGCGCACTATGGTGATATTCATGGACAGGAATAATACAGATGGTTGATGTTGTAGAACTATTAACATACTATCGTGATGTTATAGAACTATTCGAACCTCGCTGAGAGTGAGACATCATTCCACAGCTCAGTGAAATAGAAAATGCCTACACTAAGGCAGGGGCTAATTCATTCACGCAGATGAAGAATATACATCTAATCTTGATAACAGCATAGCTATAATCCACACCCTGTAAGACAAATCAACTTCATGTAATAGACTGATCTATGGCGAACTCACCGTGTGCAAACTGAGTAGGTGCTGTGCGCTCAGCGTCCATAAAGACATCCTGATGCTCCTTAGTGTCCATCATCCCGATGGTCGAGTCGTTACAGGTGTCAAACTGGGGGTAGAAAGAGTCCTGAGAGTTCAAATCGACGTTATTGAGCATATTTTCCTGAAAATAAAAAAAAGTAAAAGAAATAAAAACAAGGAGGGTATTTGGCGATCCGGTCCAAAAAAAATTCTTTTTGGAGAAAAAATGGAGAATGAACATAAACATGAAATGCAAAATGTCTCTTCTCTGCAACAGTCAAGTCCGTAATAGATCCGTAATGCGTAATGAGGTCCGGTAGAAACAATAAAAAAGTGAATAATAATCAGGAATTCCCTTTTTTTTATAATAATGTCCTGGATGTGTGCGACTCGCAGTTGGATGTTCCTCCGCTATCTGTTGCTGCGCGCCTCTCACCCAGAGCCGCTTTTTATACCCCCGAGCTGGCGGCTCGGCCCTCCCTCTCTCATTCACCGCGTGCTGGGAGAGGATTCCCCCGCTGCGTGGCATCTTCATGCCCATACATGGACACGGAGGATGTGACGGGGTTTCCCCTCCCCTTTAAAAAAAAATGAAAGGAAGAAAGAAAACGAAAAGAGAGGAGAGGTACTGTACGTGCCTCACGCTTCCAACAGGTCTCTGGTAAGTTGGGCCAGATCGCTCTTCATCATTATTACACTCTCGGAAAATAAGGATACCTTTACTATATACCTTTTTACTTAAAAAGGTGCATGTAGGGGAATTTTACAACTTTGCGGTCATGTACCTGACATGCACATTTCCAGGTGAAAAATAATCTGTGAGTGAGTGAAGTCTGAATTATGTGAGCATGTTTATATATGATTATATATATATATATATATATATATATATATATATATATATATATATATATATACATGACAGTAAAATGAGTAAAGCATTAATTGGGTGAGTTTTTAAGTTTAGCTAGGCTTGTCTATTCATTTATTTATTTATTTATAGCATAGTAAGATATACTAGTATAACAGTACAACTGTAAATACTACTTTATATCTATTTGTTTTATTTCATTTCAATATTAATACTTTTTCTAAGATTTTAGTAGCAACATTTCTTCTTTTTCTTTTTCTAATTTTTTTCTCACAAGCATTTCACAGCACATGATATGCAGATTTTATAAAAGAATCCCCCCCCCAAAAAAACTCTAGTGTTGCATTAAAAAAAGAAAGACTGAATAACTGTGTGTGTATATATATATATATATATATTTATATATATATATATATATATATATATATATATATATATATATATATATATATATATATTTATTTAATATTGATCTGCAAATATAAATTTCACACTGAAAAGGGAAAATGATAAAATATAAATTCTGTAATTTTCCAGTACCACCCAATAATTCTTAATAAAAAAAGATAAAAAAGAAACAGATAAATAGATAAAAAATCTACTATGATATCTTGATATATGTGTGTTCTGCAACATAATTTATCAAAATATCAACACTAGTTTCCATGAACTGATTTCCCCCTTGATGATGAACGATTCACACAAAAATCTGCAGATTTTTACACTGGATTTGAATATAAAAGCATAATCACACTCAGGGGTGTAATAGAAGCACAGTTTTCTAAACAACTGAATCCCAAAAAACAAGTCCCAGATCTCTAAGACAGAGCAAAGGTACCATGGACAGCGACACTGCTCAGGCGCTTCCTTTCTCCACAGCAGCCATTTTAAAGTTTCTGGAAATGGCCTATTAGGCTACAGTAAGCACAACACTGCAAACACTAGATAGGCCTGTAAGATCAAACTGAGGGGTTGTTACTGAAATTAAAGAAGTGATCACATTTCCTGAGTCTTTGCAACAAAGTTTGTGTAGCCATTCTTTCATTGTTTCTCCTGAACTCTTACTTTAGAGCTTCTGTAAATTTTGTAGCAACAGAAGTATTAAATAAATTGCTCAGACCACTTAAGAACAGATTTTTTAAAATGTATACACACACACACACACACACACACACACACACACACACACACACACACACACATATATATATATATATATATATATATATATATATATATATATAATTCCTTTTTCATTTCTTTCTAGAGACAGAAAACATTAGATCCAAGTTACCATTATTTATTTATTCAAGGTCTACTTACTTGTTTCATTAAAACAGCTTGGTTTTCATCCCCTCCACTTCCATCTAAGAAGGAAAAAAAGGAAGAGAAAATCTGATTAAATAAAATGAATATATCTTCCAAATTAAGAAAAGGAAGAAGAAATGAATAAATTAAAAATAATAATTATTATAAACATTATTTTTTTAAACAAGAAATAAAAGGAAGAAACAAATTAATAAATAAAAAATAATATAATCTAATATAAAGAAATAAATAAAGAAGAGAAAAGAGAAAAATATATTATGCATGAGTGCATGTCCACATCAATTTATTTGACAACAAACCAGAAAAATAAATAATAATAGTAATAATAATAAATAAAAACAAAAAATGATGGAAGTGGAAAATTTTAGAATGTGAAACATATTGATACACTGACTAGCAAAAAAAAAATCTTGTTTAACACATTAGCTGAATCTCCATTGCTCACCACTGCTTGTTGTAATAAACTACTTTACCTGGTCTCTAAATGATGACTTATTCACCCTACATAGTGACACCATAACTGTAGCTCTGCACCCATTTATCCATCAAAGCTGATCTGTGAATGTGAAGTGAATGAAAGGCCTTGCATTAAACCTGTTTCCATGCATGATATTAAAGAGCAAAAAAAAAAAAAAAATCAAATCAAATCAATCATCAAACAGGATGTGTGCCGAGTGTTCTTCATACTTATTATGATAATGACACAATCGGGCTCGTCTCGAAAAGGCAAATAAGTCTGACATTCTCCGGAGCAAATCATTTTCACCGTGGTAATGTGCTCTTATCTGAGGGCCTGGTGTGTTGCCTCTCTTCCAGTCGACCTAAATCTATTAAGTAGTTCATAACACTGAAGCTACTGTGGCGCTAACTGCAGAGCAACACTCACCTCTCGCCTCTGCAAAATGCCACCAAGCTCCGTAATGGCTTTATGTAATGCGCTGCACTTACCAAGATTAATACACAGAAGTATAATGCAACAGGGGTAAAAGTGTAAGGACGCAGACGTGTCGGTATTTATTCCGAAGGCTGATTTCGAGTTGACTGATGCTGACGCTGACTCTGAGCCAGGAAAGCTCCAGGATAAACTGAAGGATTCCAGGATGTTAGTCATTCGATGCAAAATCATGCAGGTGATGTGAAGATTTTAATCATTATTAGCATGATATGGTAATATCCTCTTTTTCTCTTCTATTGCTGTACCTAACAGAGTGCAAACAGAGTGTTTGGCATCTACACTTGGTTCCTTCTGGAGAGCTGTTACTTGCCACCCATCTGTGGCTGCATTCACAAAAAAAAAAGAAAAAATAGTATCACTAATAATGCTTTTAAGTGGAACCAAATATTCCTTGCTAAGAGTATATTCCCAAAATCTATTACTGATTAAAAAAAATCCTTACTTTTAGTAAAGAGCATCTATAGGAAGAAGGTGGAGCTTCGGATTTTTACACACATTTTTGTTATTATATCCATTGAAGGATTCGTGGAACTCAAGACACCCTCTTACAAGAATGAGAGTAGAGTTCTGTTTTTAAATATTTTTAAATAATTTAGACGAACTACAGTTGCTTAATTCAGTTTGCCAACAGGAAGCAAACATTTTATATTGTTTTCTTTTTTTTTTTGGTTAAATCCTTTAAAGTTTCTAGATTTAACCCTTTTATCTTCTGTTAGAAATGACACAGTTCCTAAAAGGATCCTATGAGACGTTCAGGATTATTTATATGCTCGTTTGGGTGATGCTCTTATCCAAGAGACAATTTGGTGACAGGTGGCGGGATTTTTTTTAATAAAATAAAAAAATATATGTGTTAGCTTTGGAGAATCGACTGTGAGGAATCAAACATTTCCGGAACGTGCTGCTACAGCAACACGACAACAACAATATTACTTTCTTTCGATGTTTTTTTGTTTCCTTTTCATATGTCATGATTGAGTAAATACCGATAGTGGATATTACATGACAGATAAGCCTGTCCAAATCTATTGTACTATTGCAAACGAAACAATTAACCCCCTATTCATTGCACAATTGTGATAGTGTTGCAGAAAATGCTGCAAACATTTCAAATAGCTGAAGTGAATATGATCAGATGGTTATGTAATAATGGAGACAGGCTGTAACTTCCATTTCTGAATCAATGCATCGTGCCAGCGCTCTTCCTCGATTCACTATTTGAAAAATAACAAGCTCTTCTAAATCATCAACTCTTATTCCAGGCACTTCAATCACCTTTTTTTTTCTCTCTCTCTCCCTCTGATGCACAACTATGTGCATTTCCATACAAGATGAAGAGAAGGAAGAATTTTTGGAGCTCTCTCAGGAGAGGAGGCTTCATATCACCAACCCCCCCCACCCCCCACCCACCCACATACGCATCATATTTCTGAATATGTCCCACATTATAATTCCCCTAAAGGCACTAGATGAAACCTATCAAACACGGTGAACAATGGCGCTTCTGAGAAAGCGCAAAAAATGGGATTGGGCGAGCTAGCATGAGTGAAACCTCGGCCGGAATCACGACTCACTATAAATACAAGACGCTCGTTCTCAGCTGCCAAGATTTTCTTCTCTCTCTTTATTGCTCTCTTTCCAGTCCTCAGCCATTTCTGTCGTTTTCTGCTCATGTAATAATATACAGTTGCTAGAGCTCTGTTAAGAAAGATAGAGAATGAAGTGAAATGAAGAAAGTTCATCTGTCTTTTCTTGCTCTGTCTCCGGAGAGTGTGGGAGCAGGGTTAGGGAAGCCCGATGAATCTCATGAAGCCCCACTCGCTGAGCTGCAGGTTTCCCTGATGTTCCAGAAATACACCCCGCTCGCCCACTCTCGTACCCGGATGCCTGTCCTCGCCTCTCAGGATGGGAGGGGAGAGAGCTGAGAAGCTTTTCCTGTTCGTGACTGCGGAGGGCTACAGCCTTTTTCAGGAAGAGCTACACACCTTGACCCATCAAATCCCTCAAATCCATAGGAAACTTCCACTCTGAAAGACTTTAACACCTTAAATACAATTAGATTTTAGTACCGGTGATGTGTTTAGGGATTTTGGTACCAGGTTGTTGGTTGGTGCCAAGTTCCTACAAACAAGAGCTTGTTCTCAATCACCATTTTCCAGAGGGGTTCATTCTAATGAGAAATCCAGTGTTGAAACAGCCAGAGACAGCAAATCCCAGAATGCATTGCAGCTATGGGACCCATCTAACTAGTTTGGCTAGTTAGTGATCTGTGAGATCAATTAGCAAGAATGTTTAAAAGCTGATCTGTTTCACCAAAGTGTACACGTAAGTAGATAACGCTAGCTTTGGACTACAGCTCCAAAAGATTAAAGTGTCACCACATCAGTGCACTTGTGGGTAAAATAGACAATTTGCAAACCCTTTGCAACAATGAAGCATGCATATTTATTTATAAATATTGATATGCATTTTTCTTGCAGACAATTAACAAACATGATCTCATTTAAATTGAAAAAAAAAAACAACCAAAATGTACCAGGAGTGCCCCAGGGCAAGGAATAAGAAACACCCGATGTGAAATAGCCCATGCTGGTGCTTAAGGCCAAACCTGGTGCCACCTGCAGTTATCTAACCACCACACTTCGAACACTCTTGATCTTTGCACGAGTTTAATTTATTCAGCAAATTATACACTAGCAAGAGGTTGCGTCAAGCACTTCAGAGTTCTCAATAGGATTCAGGAAATGTATTTTATAACAATATACATCCAACATGGTTTCCAGAGCCGAGCAGATGACTGGCCAGATGGCCAACACTTACACGTTCGGTATTGTATGCATGATGTACGATTTTATAACGGATGCATTATGTCGTATCTACAATCGGTTTCTTAAGACAAATTCCACTTGAGTTTGATTGATAAATCCAATAAAGATCAGAATACAATAACTTTCTTTTGAGTAAGCCTGCTAATGCTCCTGGTGTTAATTCTGCAAACATTCTGCATGACACAATTCCATGCAGAGCAGACTTCATAACTGTTGGCCCTACGAAAGGTAATTCAACGCAACCCTTTCAGTGAATTCAATACCCGCAGTGTGAAAAGGGACGAGCCTATTCAAACACACAGATCGCTGCTTTTCTGAGGAGACCGACTAAGAATGTAGCGCCTCTCTCTTTCCCTTTGCTAGCACAAGTAACTATGGTAACAGGCCCTCTGCATGGCACTGCTTTCCACATGCTCTCCAGAAATAAAACTGTTGGGCTAAGAGTGAGCAGGTAAAGACAAAAGATCCTGGGCGAGACTATTTTTAGCCGAGGTTTTACATAATATCCACCTGGACCAGTGAAAGCAGGGTGAGGCTCAGTGATGGTGAGGGTGGCACGGGGGCACTGACATTCTGGAGGAGAAGCAAAGCAGGGCAGAGGGTGCTAACTGATGGATCGGGAACTGATTCTGAAAGTCATGCTCAATGTGATGGAGATCACGCAGGTGCACCAAGACACAATGGCAGAAAAATATACGTTCCTCAGAGATTCTTTGGAATTTTGAAGATGCAAGCTTTCTAAAGGAATGAAAACAGGAAACACATTACTCTAGGGTTCTACCCTTATGGGTTCCACCAAATGGACAAACCAAAAGAACCTTTAGGGGTCAGTGATCTAACCTTTTTTGCTGCAATAATGGAAATTAAATTTAAAAAGGGGGGTTGACTTGGATATTGGATGGTTAGCTGTTCTTCTTAAGAAATTCTTTGCTTAAAGAGAAGGACTTAATTTCAAGGTTCAACTCTTCCAGGTTTTTCTGTAGGTGTAAACAATGTTGGGGGAAAAAAAGGTTTAATGGGGTTCTAACTAATTTAAGTTCTACATATCCTTTAAGAGTTCTACCAGCTGGACAAAGTAAAGTAAAGAAATCTTACAGAAATAATGACAAAAAAATGGTTGCTCATAGGTTCTTGAGAGGATTACTCATTCTAGCTTTATAAAGGCATTTGATTTGCAAACGTTTCTTCAAAAGAGGGAGGTGGGGAACAAAAACAAATGCTTTTAAGAGTCAGAGAGGACTGAGCATAGAGAAAAAGTTAAATCTCTGACCTAAAGAGTGCTCTTTGGATGGTTCTTTAGATTTTGACAGATTTGACAGATGGAAAAATTGAAGAATCTAAGGGGAAAATCACAGTTACACTTAGATAAAAATGGTTTTTCAGGAGTGAGAAATTGACATGACTTTCTAGAAAAGGGTTCTTATTGGAAGAATAAAGAAAAAAGTATTTTTATTTTATGACAAGAAAACCATGGCTCTACATAGACCCTTTAATTATTTCCCCAAATACCATTAGCCAAGTATTCACTATGTGGAACCGTTTTGAAAAAGGAATCCATTTTGTTGTAAATATTCCATCACTGGAACAAACTGAAGAACATATAAAGGAAGCAAAAACTTTTTTTTTTTCATATGGTTCTAAGGATGGATAAATATTCTAACTTAGTGTTCATGATTTGGAACTTTTTGGTGTAAAAAATTCCCTCAGAGGGACTTGAATGTCTGATGCATCTAGCTTTCTAACAAAACTCTAACTGGAAGTGTTTTAAAAAGGAAACATTGTTCTGTGGTTCTACATAGAGCAAAATTGAAGAACTCACTCCTAAAGGGTAAAAGGGTTTGAGAAAGGTTCTATAGATGGCTAAAGTAAGTTTAGCTTGCTAAAAAGGTAACACTTTTAGACCAATTGATCCTTTAGGTTTTCCCTCAGGGACTGGAACTAATACGTATTTATAGGTTATCATTTGTCAAGACACCAGAGGAAAAGAAACAGACCTAGGCATTAATAGTGAGTGACTGATTTCTAGCTGGTGGCCAATATGAGTGTGTCAATTGGAAGCTCCCGGGGGACATCTGCTATCAGCCCGAGGCAGCAGGAGATAGAGGCTGATGAGCGTCACCGCACAACCTATTACATCATCCCTCCACTCGTTGAAGTAACAAGTGTTTATGAGCGAGAGGAAAACATTTGCAGGGAAAAACAAACAGGCAGCCTTTAGCCACGAGGCGCGGTGAGCCACGCTTTCCACTTTACACACTGACAGCAGTTACAACGTCAACGCATGATGTGGGAGTACTGCTGAAGGCCTAAGAGTTGGCTGGCAAACACGTCAACAATTCCCCCCTGTGAAAATACAATATTATTGTGCTGAGAGTTGTTGAAGTTAAGGACAATATAATTGTTACAAATTATAATCCAGAACTAACTTTTTTGGAAAAGAATTGGAGAAATATTGAGTAGTAGTGTTGGTTGGAGAAAGAGATTTTCCAATTGTTGAACTTCATCAAATTCTGAATTTCCCCTAAACATGAAGAAACGGCTCCATCTAGCCAGTGTATTCGGACATGACATCCCTGGACAAGCCATGGTGAAAGTGGGCACAGAGTGCAGTGAGTTCATGTCTTTTGTTATGTTTGTATGTCCGTCATACAGTCAGCAGCGGTATGTCAAAAATTGAAGTGTCCACCTAGTACAGATCCTGTCTGTAAAATCCTGTGTCCATGCACCATACAGCAACTCCACAAAACCCTGAACAAACCTCAGTCATATTCCAGATATTTTGATACACAGCACTCAGTATTTTTGTTCAAGGACAGGAAATAGTTTCTTCAGACACCACTGAATTACATTATTACTGTCAAAATTTTAGCCTTATCACACAGCTTACACTAGCTATACAAGAGAAACAACCTCTGGAATTTCTAATTCTGTTATATCATTCATTCATTCAGCTGCAGAATAAATTCGATTTGAAAAAGCATTGATCATAAATTATGCTAATCAATTAATAAACAAAGCCTTCAGTTCCTTCAGATAGTGAAATATAGTACGGGCTTGGTATCAAGCTGAATTCAGAAATATTCATATCCTGCTCACATACCTGTGTCCATGGGCTTGGATTTTGTAGAGTGGTGATACTAACTTGAGACATCAACAACAGTACCAGCAGTGAAGCTTCACTGACCGATTTCCCATAAAGCTTTTGGGAAGAAATGTAAAGCAAAGAGAACACTGAGGTCTACAGATTTTTGTTTTAAACAATGGGAACATTATCAACAGACTTTTACATTTGATACTCTCGGTTACTTGTATGAAATGTGGGATGCATCCCCAAAGTCCGAATTGGTAATGTGTCATGGAATTCATCAAAGGTACATGGTCTATGATATGGCTCACTTTTGCATGTTCAGAAATAAATATTTTTCCCAAACTGTTAGACATTATATTAGGCTTTTTGGTGCAAACAAGAACAACTGGTCTGAATCCACAAATGAATAATAATTACTCGTGTCAGGCAGCACACTGGATCGGCGCTTTGATAATGTTGATGCCTCACAGCTCAAAGGACTCTGGTACAGTCCCATGTGGGGGTTATTATGGAGTTTAGCCCCCCCGCCCCCATTATATGTGTGGGTTTCCAATGGTTTCCTCCTACCTCCCAAAAACAGGTGATTTGTCAACTCTAAATTGCCCCTTGGTGTAAACAAATGAGGTGTCACATGGGATGACATCCCATCCAGGGTGTATTCCTGCATCACACCCTTGCTTTGCATTCAACAAAACTTTGAGTAGAATAAAGAATTTTGGAATTCCCATAGTATTTATTTGCCTTTGCATAGTGAATACCATGTACTTTGCTGCTTTAGTTTTATCTTTCAATACAATCCCTATCTGTTTCTCTAATCAATGAAAAAGCTGTGAGTAACTGATGCATTAATTGGCCTATTGGCAGTTATTGACTGTTCCCCCATGCATTGACTCATACAGATGTAGCCCAACTGATCTGATCAAAAGAGACAAGTTCAGGATCTCATCAATACGCAAATGAAGCCCCTCTGACTCATTTATTTACGCCTGCATGTTAGATCCCACTAATGCTGTTTTGGCTATTATCCCATTGCTCAGTGAGAACAAGTCTTTGGAAGAGGACAGCGATTGCGCAATGCCTGCTTTAGTCACACCGACCAGGCACACACTACAAAGGCAGAGACACGCATTTTAAATAGGGAAATGGTTTCTGCACAAATGAGTGAGGGGATGTGAATAGTGCTTGTGCGTTCAATTCGTACCTTCTTGCTCCCATGATACCTTTCACAGTTGTGTGCTTAATTTTGTGAAAAGGTCAACCAGTGCTTCAGTCATTCAGGGGTCAGCATGTTGCAGATACAAAAAGAAATGTGGCAAAAGTTTGCCTAACTGACATGATGCATAAACCATCAACTGCAGTATCTTTCATCAAATCTGCTTAAATGGACAGCTTCTATTAGAGCAGAGGATGGCACAAGAAAAATAGAAGGCTTTATCATGATAGCTGGTAATATGAAGCAGGGAGGAAACAGAGCATTCTAGTTATTTTAGCCGTTTAAAAGCTGCAGCTGAGCTGCCAGAGAGGAGGCCTATTTATAGTACTGTAACCCTCCTGCAGCAAAGCTCTGCCTCTGCATCTATTCAAACTAGAGGCATGAAAGAGATGGTGCCTTGACCCTCTGTGGTGCGGGCATGTGAACATCACGGTCGTATGAAAGAAAAGACTGAGAACTGAGATAGAGAAAGTTTAGCAAAAGAGATGCTTCGATGGAAAGCACAGAGGATGTACAGAGCTTCTTTTTAACAGCATTGTATTAAAATCTCATGAATCGCATCTCTACCACAATGACTCTCCATGGAAACAACGTGCAACAAAAAATTGGTGGGTTGACGCCAGTCATTGGCCTTCATCTGTCTGTGTGACAATGTCATGGACTGGGCTAAACTCTACAGTTTCATCACTGTTGGTGGAGATTTCTCCATCAGCCTTATCCAGTAAGACTATCAAAACCTTAAGATCTGACTTCACTGCCCACTATGGGTCAGGATAGGGTTACTGAAGACCTCCTATTTCTGGGCTTGGGATTAATACACCTAAAGTTTACATTAAAATATGTTTTAAGTTTTAAATTCAAAAAAGAAAATAAAGAAAATTGCAGGTTGGTATTGGTTTATTATTTTGAACCCACTAGAATTTCAGAATAAAATCCATGTGGTCTGATCACATTACATTCTCTTACCCTCTCTTACATCCCATTGCAATTCACACTGGAGAATAGAATGATCAATTGAAACTAGTTTATAAAAGAAAATACTTTTCATTTTTCAAGTATGATTTATAAAAGACTTCTACTTATTACTGTAAAACATAATCCCATATGAATTATTTAAACATAGATAGTGGTCTCCAACATAAACACTCATTTTTTCTAATAAGCAAGTTAGATAAATACAAGCACCTTTTGATATTAATAGTACAGAACCTGCAGTGGGGTCAGTACTCTTCAGCCATGATGAGAACAATCAGAGCTGACCAGCCTGTGAAAGGGTGACTACCCTGTCCCCGACCTGTGCTGTCTTTGTACTGTTCCCAGATATATCCAGTTTCCTGGTACTGTTTGTAAATGTTATTGATGACATTAGTCCTGAGCTCTTGATAGAGATCAGCAGCCATCTCCTGGTATGGTCCCTCTATCCTGCTGTAATGGTGCAGTGCCCTTAGTGCCAGGTAGTTGATGTTCATCCTTATAGCACCACGCCAGTAGGGGGCATCATGCTCTGTGTTGCGTCTCATATACATTGGATCTGAATGTGAAAGTGAGCGCAAGCCATAGGGTGTCCACAAGCGAGCAGGATCCCGAATGTCTTTCAGAATGTACTCTAATTTTTGAGAGTCGGGTGTCAGGACCTGAAGCAAGAATGGAAACAGACTAACGTAGCCAAGTGCATTCACATATTGAAGCTTAGGGGCTTTGTGCACTAATCGCACCAGGCGTTTTGCAGGTAACTCATGATTCATCTGTTCGGCAGGCACAAAAACCTTTTCTTGCTGCAAGAACACATCCTGAGTGTGGTTACCATAGTCACAGAAGGCCTGAAATCTCTTGGACCAGTGAAACTCACTCAGAAGGCTGTTGTTGCTGAGGGTCTGGTAGGTGTGCTCATACTTCTGATGGGGTTCCCCAAGCAGCTGTGCTATGCTTGTCATGATCCGGGATGCAAGCACCATCCAACAGTACAAATCCACATGCCTTTCATCTTCAGAAGGGTGTGATGCACGAGGGTAGTCTTCCAGCCCGGAAGTCAAGGTCTTAGGGTTGAGGAAGTGGTTGGTGTCCTTGTCTCTACCACGCCAACGGTAGGAGTTGGGCAAGGGTCCGGCTTGAGTGGTGTTATACCAGTCGAACCATGTCTGCAGTCGGGGGTACAATCTTCTTAGGAAAGGTAGAGTATCTTGCAATTGTGGTGCATCTGGATGTGTCTCAAGCTGTTCCAGAATCTCCTCCAGGACAAGAAAGAATGCAGGTGGGTTTGCATTTTCAGTGTGCTGCACCACAAACTGTGAAGGGACCATGCTGAGTGCCTCATCACCGAGGATCTGCTCACGTGGGATCCAGCCTTCCATGTTCATCAAATCCAGCCAGTGAGCAACAGCCTCACGTGTCACTTGAGGGTCCCACTTACTGATGAGAAGCTGGTGGAAGCCTTCATCCCACAGGAAACCCCTTGGGAAGAAGGAGCGGGAGGGCACTGCAGTGAACAAGGCAGCCTCAGGGTAAAAAATGGGGTGCTCATCATAATTTGACTGCACCATGGACTGTCCAAAGAAGTAGCCCATACCACCAAGCATGTTGCTTAAAGCAGCTTTGCCAAACCTCACCTGATCTGGAGTAAACTCTTTAGCCTGAAGTCTGAATGCCTCCTCGAACTTCTCACTGTAGGACAATTCCAGCCTCGTAAGCTCCTCAGTCAGCACTGAGCCCTTCAGCTGGTTGGGCCGGTCATGAAAACTTCCAGACTCAAACAAAACCTCAATCTGGAAGGGGACTTGGACAGTAACCTGGTGCACCACAAAGTCACCCTGGATGCGGTTGTCTTTTTGTGGAGGAGGTGTGTAGGTATCCACAGCAATGTATGACCTCTTCTCTGCAGTTGATGGGCTGAAAACAAATCTGTGACTCAGGCTGTTCTTCACTATGTCTGTTAGTTGGTCCAGACCAGGGCTTAGTGTCTGCAAGTAATTATAGCTGTGGAGAAGAGACATAAGTTGTTAAAAATAAAATGATGAATTGATGATGATCTCCTGCTATCCACTGACCTCTGTTGTCTGTCCGACTGAATTTTAAGACAATTTTGGTGACTGTGCCAGAGCAACTGAGAAAATCTGCAACATGATGATAAATTAAAGATGGTACAGTTTGGGAATTAGTGAGTGTTCACTGAATATGTACCATAAATAATTAACACAGGTTTTAATGAGAAAAAACGAAACAAAACAGACTTAAAATTTAAAGTATTAATTGCATGACTACAGTGGCAAACTGAACAGACACCAGAGGCCAGTGGATAGCAGATCATCACTGTATTTTATTACTACAAGTGCCCAGCAGATGGCAGCTTAATACAAGTTTACATGTTCTTTGTGACACTAACAAATATCCTAAATCCTGTCTACAGTTCTTAGACGATTGCTGTAACTTTTCCTGAATGCACTGTATGGGTTACAGAATAATGTTTTTGTTGAAAAATTCCAAAAGCTTTGTCCAGATGTGATTTATTATTTGAAATACCTTGCATATTTATCTGTAGCTGTGTCTTCACTGGTAGGTTTGTTGAAAGTGATTTTGAAGTCACCCAGTTCCTCTGAAGTGCCTGTAACATGGCTCAGATGGGTCTTATCCTCTATGTGAGGTTGCAGATAACCCTGGGTATCAGTAGCAACATAGAACATCAGCGAGATGATGGGAGCTTCAGAGGCTGTGTTCTGAAACAAGCCATGAGAATGGTTTGAGCACAAGAGAAAATTGTACATTGGGGAAGGTTGGGTCAATGCTGACAGGTGTTGTTGTGAAAAGTGCACCACTGAAAAGTATGAGGCCCTGTTAGGCCAACATTTTCAGGTTGTTAAGAATGGTTTGGCCCTGCCAGTGCCAGTGATGATCCAGTGTCATCAGAGGTTTAATAAAAATTAGTCCTGTCCAACATTTAACAGATGTTGTCCAATGAGAGGCAACTTTTGGTCAGTGTGGTCAGGGGTTGTTATGCAAAGTAACATTGGCAAAGTTATGCCAGCACTGTCAAGGTAATCATGAAAAGTGTGACCTTTCCAATCATGGGCCAACTTTAGGCCAAGGATGTCAGGGTTGGTATGAAAAGTATGCCCTTGCCAACATTGGCCTAATGTTGTTTGGGCTATTACAAAAAACACCTTTGTTAATGTTGGGCCAACACTGTGCTTCTCATTGGTCCCAAATATCCATTTATTTTGCAATCAATATCAAAGATGACACTTTTTGTCTCCTGTACTTCAATTTGCATAGACAGTATTAGTATCACTGACTAAAACATGTTTTTGTTTATCACAGTTTGCTGACTAAAAATAAAGGCTTTCACCATCTTTACATACGCTCTGTTTGCCTGTGATTCTCCAGGTCCAGTCCCCACCATGTTTCCCTCCCATCCGTTTCACAAAGGTTGTTGTCAGGGTGAAATCAGTGTCCTGGATCTGCTGCATCCCAAAGTTGACCCCATCATGGATCAGCCAGCCATAGGAGCTCAATCCATCCCCCTGCTCACACGTGTGCCTCAGGTTCACATCACTCTGTGAGATTTGACTCATCCACATCAAGCCTGTGGAGCCAAATACACAGACTGCCATGGGCATCATGTTGAACTAGGGACTGTTCAGGGTATATGACAATATGCAGTATCTACACAGTTTTATAACTGCATGGTATTCAGTGACTTTAACATCTGTACCTACTGTACATGAATTTAAAGGTCCTTCATGTCATTTAGTAATAAGCATATAATAACTGCATATTTAATTTTTTTTAACTGAAAGACATAAATATGGTGTGTCAACTTAAATTAAAATTGGAGTTGTTCAGTTGTGTTTGTTAAGATCCTGTCAAGAAATGATCTGGATATTCAGTGGTACCTGTAACAACAGACCTAGGACTTCTTGTTTTCATGCCAAAATAAATGTGTGGTCGATACGAGCCCCAGAACCTCTCAGGAGACACAGCTGCAGAGGTGCTTTTGGCATCTAAGAGCCGGGGTGAAGGATGAAGTGTCACAGCTCTCCTAGACAAGGCAGAGCGCATGTACAGGGCGTAGAAGAACCAGACGAGGCTAAAAATGCACAACCCAATGGAGATGTTGATAAGGAGCTTACTAATAGCCATTCTCTTCTTATTTTTGTTTTCCTTCTGGAAAGGAACTGGTGGTTTTTCTTCCTTCTGAGAGCGAAATTCTCCATTTATGTTGATGTTCTTCTTCCTCTGCCTCGCCGGATTTGTGTTGGTCTGCCTGAGATTGAGGCATAATGCTCAGTTAAGACTAGTAGAAACTTACATTTGGATCATGTATGGTTTCTATCAGTGGAAGACACATTTGTTTTAGAACACTAAATGTATTGTATCAGGACAAATAACCAAACATGAACCTAAATTTTTATGCTCCATTATATTTCCAAAAGTATGTTGAAACAGGAATATTGGGGTCCAAACCCTGAAAAACAGCCTCAGACAATTATCCCTTCTCCACCAAACTTCACTGTTGGCACTGTACTTTAGGGTAAGTAGCGTTCTCCAAACCCAGATTCATCCATCAGACTGCATCTTAGTGAAGTGTGATTCATCACTACACTAGAGAACACTTCTCCAGAGTCCAATAGTAGCGCTTTACACCACTCCAGCTGACACCACATACAAATCTTAGGCTTTTGTGCAGCTGCTCAGCCCTGGAAACCCGATTCATAAACCACCTGATGCACAGTTCTTGTGCTGATGTTTCTTTCGTGGGCAGAAATTTGTAGATACTGATGCATGTTTACTCACTATGCACTTCAGCACTTGCTGGTCCGGCTCTGCAGGTTTGCATGGCAGATTAGTAATTGCACTTCATGTGGATTTAAGACCTGGCCTGCATGATGATATAGTTTCATTCCTGTTAAATTTCTGTATGCTGATTTTATTGATAGTACTAATTATGCTTTTACTCTCTTGAACAATGACTATGTTCTGACTCTCTTTGTTGTGGTAACAACATTCTGAGGACACAAAAACTTTTTGAAAATACAGACTGACTGCATGATTGGGTTGGGTGTGGTGAGCATACAAATTACATATAAATTCCACAGTATAATAAAAGTAGTAATTTAAAAAATGGCTTGTCCAAAGAAACAGAAAAACAACAAAATTACATAAATATCATAAACAGCAAAATCAATAGCTGTATATTGATTAGGTAAAGAAGGCAAAATGTAAAAAAAACAACATAGTTCTAATTGAACAGTGACAAATATGAGGGTTCATACATGTGAATGTGGACAATGTGGAACTACAGCTTGAGACGACACTTGAAGTGCAGAACACAAAGAAACCTGATCCTGGTTAGCAGTTATGATAAAGTGTCCTGGCACATTGATAACACATGCAACCCCTCAGTGATATGGTGCACATTTTCACCTTTTCAACAATGAACCTGATTGGCATAAAGAGTATATACAGTATAAACAGTACGAGACAGCAATACAGTGGTGTACTTATTTTTCACAATTTTCTAAGAATTGCAAACAGTTTGGTTGTTTGTATAATGCTTAAGTTGAAGGCTTACCTGAAACTGCTGGAGTACATCATTGTCACAGTATGTTACAATTGACTGAATTAACGACAAACACAGGACAAGAAAAAGCAGTGAGGGAGAACTTTTCCGCATTTTTTTACACCCTTCTAAAACAAGTGTGACAAGTTCTTTGCCAGAGAGAAAAGCAGTTTCTTTAGCAGGAAATCAGTCACACCATGTTGCAACTTGTACTTCATGTCATATTTGACACAAGCATCAAGAACTGTCTATGAGTGGCTCAGCAGCCATTATTTTCTATCCTTGTATCTGTTTTTCAAATGAGCCAGTTTGACAAGATCCTCAAAACAAACAAGCACCAAACAAACAAACAAACAAACTGATTAGATTTGTTAAAACTGCTTTCATTTTGATAAAACTTTATTTAAAAAAACTAATGATTAAAAAACAGCCATCACCATACCTAAAGGCCAGAATTAATTTCTACAAGAGTAGAATTTAACTTCACTTAGATACTGGAGGTTGCAAGCACTGCTCATACTGAAGATCCTGTAGACACAATCAGTGCTGTTTAACCTTATAGTTTAAAGCTCTAGAAGAGATTTCTTCCTTATTCCTCAGGGCTTGCTCTTGGCTTGTTCACTGTAGATCTACATTTCTGTAAAACTGGTTTGTCATAATGTCTGTTGTCCAAACCACTATAAAAAATAACTGGGGTGAAGAAGAGCATAAGAACATAGCACCCTCTGTTGGCAATAAATAACAACAACATTTAAACCTAGAATCAGAGGGGGACTGGCAATCTGGAGCACCATGATTTTCCTGGTTGGTCAGCCTGCTGCAATAGAAATATAAAAAACAATTAATGACAGCAATTAAAAATTGTGTCTACTTTCTTCTTCTGGTGATGTGTGACTATGTGTGGTATTGTTATTAGGGTGATACTAATAGCCAGGTTTCAGTTCTGAACCTAGTGCAAACAGCACGTCTGGCAAGGACATCAGACCTCTTCCCGAGAGCTGTTACTTGTGCTTATCACCAATCTGTGGCTGTGTTAGCAAAATTTCTCACCACTAAGTATTTATCACCCCTTGGATATTTAAACACTTTAAAACTAGAAATTAAATTGACTTAATTGGAACTATATACCATAAATCACATAATACAATGGAAAAGATGGTACTACTTGGGTGTGACAATATTCATTGGCAATGGAAATAACAAGTACCTGTACCATGTTGCTGGTAGGAAAGATCTTGAAGCACATACAAATGGACCTTGACTTATGTTGACAATATATTGTTATAGTCACACTGTAATTCTAGGAATATTTTTTTTTGCTGGTGAAGAAATGTGTTTTGTTCTTTAATGCAGAATTCAGTTCATATATAAAAAGGAACATCCAGGGAGGTATCATTTTATTCTATTGAACACACCTGAAAGTCAGAAGAAAATGCCTGTGGTTCCTTTTTATTACATATACATTCTCTTATCATATCTAAATAATCACAAAATCCTCGTGCAATTTAACACCTGAGCATAAATTTATTACATAATCACATTTAAAAGAGAAATATTTCTCATATATTCTATTTCGTATAAAGTGTGATTTAAAAGGACCTCAATACATCATTATAGAAATAATCCTCATTTTCAGATAAGCATAGATTTTGTTCTTCAACATATGCTTTCTTTTTCTAACAAGCAATGAAACATGCCATCATTAGCACAGAACAGTTGCTGAGAAAAATAATAACACACTTTGACATTAAAAGTACAGAACCTGCAGGGGGTCAGTACTCTTCAGCCATGATGAGAACAATCAGAGCTGACCAGCCTGTGAAGGGGTGACTACCCTGTCCTTGACCGGTGCTGTCACTGTACTGTTCCCAGATATATCCAGTTTCCTGGTACTGTTTGTAAATGTTATTGATGACATTAGTCCTGAGCTCTTGATAGAGATCAGCAGCCTTCTCCTGGAATGGTCCCTCTTTCCTGCTGTAATGGTGCAGTGCTCTTACTTCCAGGTAGTTGATGTTGATCCATATAGCACCACGCCAGTAGGGGGCATCATGCTCTGTGTTGCGTTTCATATAAATTGGATCTGAACGTGAAAGTGAGCGCAAGCCATAGGGTGTCCATAAGCGAGCAGGATCCCGAATGTATTCTAATTTTTGAGAGTCTGGTGTCAGAACATGAAGCAAGAATGAAAACAGACTAACATAGCCAAGTGCATTCACATATTGAAGCTCAGGGGCTTGGTGCACTGACCGCACCAGCTCTAATGACACTGCCTGAGTGTGGTTACCATAGTCACAGAAGGCATGAAGCTGCTCGGACCAGTGCAACTCATTTAGAAGGCTGTTGTTGCTGAGGGTCTCGTAGGTGTTCTCATACTCCTGATGGGGTTCCCCAAGCAGGCGCGCCATGCTTGCCATGCCCCGGGATGCAAGCACCATCAAACAGTACAAATCCACATGCCTTTCATCTTCAGAAGGGTGTGATGCCCGAGGGTAGTCATCCAGCCCAGAAGTCAAGGTCTTAGGGTTGAGGAAGCGGTTGGTGTCCTTGTCCCTCCCACGCCAATGGTAGGAGTTGGACAAGAGTCCAGCTTGAGTGGTGTTATACCACTTGAACCATGTCTGCAGTCGGGGGTACAATCTTTGCATGAAAGGTAGAGTATCCTGCAATTGTGGCACATCAAGCTGTTCCAAAATCTCCTCCAGGACAAGAAAGAATGTTGGTGGGTTTGCATTTTCAGTGTGCTGCACCACAAACTCTGAAGGGACCTTGCTGAGTGCCTCATCACCGAGGGTCTGCTCACGTGGGATCCAGCCTTCCACATTCATCAAATCCAGCCAGTGAGCAACAACCTCACGTGTCACCTGAGGGTCCCACTTACTGATGAGAAGCTGGTGGAAGCCTTCATCCCACAGGAAACCCCTTGGGAAGAAGGAGCGGGAGGGCACTGCAGTGAACAAGGCAGCCTCAGGGTAAAGAATGGGGTGCTCATCATAATTTGACTGCACCACAGATTGTCCAAAGAAGTAGCCCATACTGCCAAGCATGTTGCTTAAAGCAGCTTTGCCAAACCTCACCTGATCTGGAGTAAACCCGACTGAATGCCTCTTCAAACTTCTCCCTGTAGGACAATTCCAGCCTCGTAAGCTCCTCAGTCAGCACCGAGACCCTCAGCTGGTTGGGCCGGTCATGGAAACTTCCCGACTCAAATAAAACCTCAATCTGGAATGGGACTTGGACAGTAACCTGGTGCACCACAAAGTCACTCTGGTTGCGATTATCATTTTGTGGAGGAGGTGTGTAGGTAGCAACAGCGATGTAAGGCCTTCTTTGATCAGTGGATGGACTGAAAACAAATCTGTAACTCAGGCTGTTCTTCACTATGTCTGTTAATTGGTTCAGACCAAGGCTTTGTGTCTGCAAGTAATTATAGCTGCGCAGAAGAGACATATCATATTGTTAAAACTGAAATGATGAATTGATGATTATCCCCTGCTATCCACTGGCCTCTGGTGTCTGTTCTGTTTGACATTGTAGTCATACAATTAATACTCTGAATTTTAAGTCTGTTTCATTGACTGTGTCAGAGCAATAGAGAAAATCTGCAACGCAATCTGCAATCTCACGTACTGTTGGGGACATTTACATCCATCAAGGGTAATTTTTCACTATTAATTTGGCCATAACTTTCACCATATTTTAGCAAATGGAATGATTTTTCGTGACAAACCTTGATTTGACACAAATTTTGAAAATATGATTTAAATATTTTTAATAGAAATCTGTTAATCAACCTCAGTTCTAATCAAAACTACTAAATGTTTAAAAAAATATCCAGGATTTTAACTCTTTAAATGCCAGGTTCATAAGTGATGTCACTGATTTTCTGAAGAAAAAAAAAAAAAAAAACACAATCACTTATTTTTAATATAAAAAGTGTGGGTTTTTCTTTACCTTTTACCTCAGTCTTGGATATGTCAAAAATTAGTAACAACATTGACTTTAATGCATTGTTAGTTTTTGTGTTTAAATTTTTTTCTTACTCATTTACTGTTCGTGAATGTTTTTGCCCCATTGATTGCCATTCTAATGACATTTTATTGACTGCACAGCCTTTACGTTATACACTATATTGGCAAAAGTTTTTGGACACCCCTCCAAATCATTGAATTCAGATATTGTTTCACAGGGGTTGGCCTTGCCCCTTAGTTCTAGTGAAAGGAACTCTTAATGCTTTAGCATACAAAGACATTTTGTACAATTTCATGCTCCCAACATTGTGGGAACAGTTTGGGGATGACCCCTTCTGGTTCTGGACTGTACACCAGTGTACAAAGCAAGGTCCATAAAGACATGGATAAGCAAGTTTGGTGTGGAGGACTGGTCTGCCTCAAACCAATAGAAAACCTTTGGGATGAATTAGAGTGGAGACTCGCAATTCCAAAACTGGGACATCTGCGTTTACATGCACATGAATGTAGTATGGAGTTGTCCCTGCCTTTGCAGCTATAACAGCTTCAACTCTTCTGGGAAGGCTTTCCACAAGGTATAGGAGTGTGTTTATGGGAATTTTTGACCATTCCTCTAGAAGCACATTTTGTGAGGTCAGGCACTGATGCTGGACGAGGTGTTGGCTCACAGTCTCGACTGTAATTCATCCCAAAGATGTTCTGTCAGGTTGAGGTCAGGATTCAGTGAAATTCCTCCACACCAAACTCACTCATCCATGTCTTTATGTAAATAGCATAACCACTGTGATAATCCCACAGGCAGTGTGTGGACTCTAGCCAAAATCAGTAGCAGTGGAGCTGTGGAGTCCACCGCAGTCCAGTTTCTCGCTGTGTGGTGCCCAAGGAAGTTGGTCATGCTGACAATGAGGTGAATCATCTCTTCTGTAAAAAAAAACGGTTGAATGCAGATTCCACGTTCTGGACCTTCGCGATGTCCTAATGCCTTGTTTTTGTTTAGCCTGTACTTCTCTCCATCAAAAGGTGCATAAATACACTAATCAAGCATAACATTATGAGCCCTGAGAGGTAATAACGTTGATGATCTCCTCATCATGGTACCTGTTAGTGGGTGGGATATATTAGGCAGCAAGTTAACTGTAATATGCTGATATACTTCATATAATGGCATATAAAAGCCAGAAACTAAAGGCCACTTGGTTGTCAACAGTTAAAAAAGATGACTGACCTCAGACCAGGTCTCGCCTGACGGGCCTATGCCACACTAGCCTTCTTCTCTGCCCTGTCAGCAGGCTTCTTGCTGCAGCAAGGGATAAACTCTTTAAACGCCACCGATTAACACTTCACCTCCTTGTGCCAGTCACCGAACAGGCCCTGAGGTGAAATTGGGGCATCTAAGAGAAAGGACTTGTCCTTGTCTTTAATCCCTGTAAGGTTGAGCCACAGATGCCTCTCCATGGCAACCAGCGCAGCCATTGAATGGCCTATGGCGCCGTCTGCTCAATGACTGCATCTGGGCTCAGACCTTCGCTGCAGTCAAGCTTCCTTAACAGGTCAGCCTGGTAGGCCTGCAAAAACGCCATGGTGCAGGGACACATCGGCGTAGCCTGCTGCTGTGTAGGCCTTCCCTACGAGGGCTACGAGGGAGGGGTGGGGGGGCACACGGCCTGTAGTCAGGAAGCGGTCATCTAGCTTAGAAAGGATGATGCCAGCTTCTTGCTCTGGCCAATCTAAATCGACGGAGGAATTCCCTTCATCACCCGCGTCGAATTCCTCAGAACCCGACGTGGACAGAGAAATATCCATTTCCGGGTTGGGAGAAATCACAGCGCAAGCTCCCGAAGCCGAAACACGGACATCGGATTTAGGGGAGAGGACAAGAGAAAGGGAAAAAACCCGTCTGCTGTTCCACTTCTGCTAACTCCATCTGTGAACCCTATGATCTAAGAGTTTGTGAGGAGAAAATCTCCCGCAATGCAGCTGGATCCCTCGAGAGCCGACCGGGCATGCTCCTCACCCAAGCAAACCATGCAAAGTGCATGTGTGTCATCCTCCGTAAGGAATCACGGACACGGATGCACACACATCTTAAAATTTTTCGCCATACCTGCCTCGGACAGACACTCGACACTCATACAATGGAACCCTTCTTGAAGACAAAAAAGCTGAATACATGTGACGTAGATGCCCTTATATGGACATGCTAGCGTGTAGTCCTCCGTCACGTGTCCTATCCAAACTGGTGTGTGTGTGTGCACACAGAGCTTCAGACACACTTCCTCGACAAAGTTTTCCTATAGCGCCAGTCATGATGCAGGGTCAAGTTCCCTCAAAAGGGAACACAAATTTTACCTCATCTTCCCAACAGGGGAAGCTAATCAAGAATACATATAGTGTAATTGCTGTGCAGTCAAAAAATGTTGGTATAATGGCAGTTAATGGGGCAAAAACATCCACGAACTGAGTGAAATGAGTGAGAAAAAATTTAAATCTGATGCCGTACAAAAACTAACAATGCATTAAAGTCAATGTCTTTATATATGTCTTTGACATATACAAAACTGTGATAAAAGGTAAAAAAATATCCACAATTACTTTTTATATTGAAAATAAGTCATTTTGTGTGTTTCTTTTTACCAAATCAGTGACATTACTTTTGAAATTGGCATTTAGAGAGTTAAAATCCTGGAATCCTGGAACAATATATAGTTTTTATCAGAACTGAGGTAAATTAACAGATTTTAGCCAAAAAAAAGTTTTAAAAATGATCTGATATATTTTTAATTTTTACAGCAGTTTTATTTATTTATTTATTTGTTTATTTATATTTAATTTGTTTTCATCCCAAACATAACAAAGTGGTAGTGTCTTTGAACAGTGCACAAGGGTTAAAGATGGTACAAGTCAGGTTTAAAGAAAAAAATATATAAAACACAATTTAATACTTTAATTTAAAAAAGAAAAGCATCATTTATAATAATATTTAAAGGTTTGTTTTTATTTAGTGATGCAGTAATAAAAATGATTGGAAAATAAAAGATATTTATTTTATTTGGAATCTTAAAGTAATGTTTTTTTAATATTATTTTTACTATTCGAAAGGACACTAACCTATGACTTACACTTTATTGTATTTTATTACTATGGATCCCCAACAGGTAAAAGCTGATTTTTGTTTTTCTTTGTGAAACTCAGACAAATATCCTCAATCATATATACACATTATGGTGTTGTTCTTGCTGGAACCTACAGTTGTTCAGAATAATGTTTTTCTGTACAAAATTTCCAAATGCTTTGTCCAGATGTGATTTATTATTTGAAATACCTTGCATATTTATCTGTAGCTGTGTCTTCACTGGTAGGTTTGTTGAAAGTGATTTTGAAGTCACTCAGTTCCTCTGAAGTGCCTGTAACATGGCTCAGACGGGTCTTATCCTCTATGTGAGTTTGCAGAGAACCAGTAGCAACGTAGAACATCAGTGAGATGATGGGAGCTTGAGGGGCAGTGCTCTGGAACAAGCCATGAGGATGGTGTGAGTGCAAGAGTCGGGTGAATGATGACAGGGGTTGTTGTGAAAAGTGCACCTTTGAGGCACTGTTAGTCCAACATTGTCAGGTTGGTAGGAATGGTTTAGCCTTGCCAGATTTGGGCCAGTGTCTTCAGGGTTTTATGAAAAGTATTCCCTTGTCAATATTGGCCTAATGTTGTGTTAGTCAGCAGTTTGCTAAATATAATAATTATAAATATGATATAATTATATTTATAATATAATTTATAATATAATAATTTTATTTTTTTTTACTAAATTTACTAAATATAAAGGCTTCCACCATCTTTACATACGTTCTCGTTCTGTTTTCCTGTGATTCTCCAGGTCCAGTCCCCACCATGTTCCCATCCGTTTCACGAAGGTCGTTATCAGGGTGAAATCAGTGTCTCGGATCTGCTGCATCCCAAAGTTGACCCCATCGTGGATCAGCCAGCTGTAGGAGCTCAATCCATCACCCTGCTCACACGTGTGCCTCAGGTTCACGTCACTGTGTGAGTTTTGGCTCATCCACATCAAGCCTATGGAGCCATATACACAATTCACGATAGATAACGATATGCATCTACACAGTTTTACACTAGCCTGGCATTCAGTGACTTTAACTTTAAGAAAGACCTTAATATTATGTGTGTATTCGCATACAAATACAGTACACCACCTGATCATTTACTTGATGTAGCATATTGTGTTTTTGATTCTGTGATAATATGAAAGTCTGCGGTTATTATGTGTTCAGTGCTATAAAAACATAAAAAAAATGAAAAGTAATGTCAGTATTTAACTTCATAGATGCATAATTTTAAAATCCAGACAATGTACCTGTAAACCCTTTTTCTCTCTAAAACATTTGTTTATAATGAGACATTATCCTTTGTTTTTTCAGAAAGTGTGTAACTAGTAATTGTAATTTTCTTAAATGCATCAATTATAAAATGAACACATTGAAATTATGCAAATTGGCCCAGACATGTTAATTTTCATGTAGTAAAGGAATAAACTATTTAAATTAAAAATGGAGTTGTTAAATTGTAAGTGTGTGTTAAGATCTTTTCAAGAAATGAGCTGGATATTCAGTGATACCTGTGACCACAGATCTTGGACTTCTTGTTTTCATGCCTAGATAAACGTGTGGCCGATATGAGCCCCAGAATCTCTCAGGAGACACAGCTGCAGAAGTGCTTTCGGCATCTAAGACCCGAGGTGAAGGATGAAGTGTCACAGCACTCTTGGCCAAGTCAGAGCGCATGAACACAGAGTTGAAGAACCAGATAAGGCTGAAAATGCACAACCCGATGAAGATGCTGAGGAGCACTCTAACAGTTGTTCTTCTTTTTATTTTCCCTCTGGAAAGGAACTGGTTGGCCATTTACCTTGATGTTTTTCTTCCTCTGGTTTCCTGGATGTGTCTTGGTCTGCCTGAGATTGATGCAAAATGCTCAGTTAAGACCAGTAATATCTCACATTTTGGATAACGTTGTGCACGTTCCTGTCCAGAGTTTTGATCTGGTGCTACTCACCTGTTCTTAATTATCCCCACTCATTTCCAGCTATTTATATAGCCTTACTTTTTCAAATCCTTGCTGGATTATCATGCTTCTTGTGTCCGATTTCTCCTGTTTTTTGACCACGCTTTTTCCCTCTCACTCTCATCTCACCCCTTGGATTACCTCTATCTGGACTATTGTCCCCTGTTTTTGACCATGCTTTTCCCTCGACTCACACTCTCATCTCTCCTCTTTGGATTACTTCTGTCTGGATTATAGTTTTTCCCAGTTTTGGATCTTTTGTTCTTTTGTTGAGTTTTTTATGGGGGATTATATTTTTGTGGAGTCTTTTTTGAGGTAATTTCCGTGTTTTATTTTTTCGTATTTTGCCTTTTGTTTTTTGGACTCTAGCTTTTTCTTTAGTGCTGTTTTGTTTTTTATTTCAGTTTCAGTTCTGTATTTTTTTCATTAAAGACTTTTTAAAACTCATCTGCTGCCTCTCTCTGTATTTGGGTCCACTCGGCCTCATAGGACAACCTGACACGTGTGGTTTACAACAAATTTCAGAATACAAATACACAATATACGATATACACGCTAAATATGCTTAAACTATTGCAAGACATTCTCAAATAATATATACAAACCAAAGTCACAGTTAAAATATGAAGTCTAAACGCACAAGTGTGGGCTGGGAACAGTTTAAAGATGATGTGTCCAACTTCTGCCCTCACTCTAGCTGACGTCGCACACACACACACACACACACACACAGAGTAGCGGTCTGAAGTCCGTAATGTATTTAAAAATCCATTTAAAATAAACTATAATACAGTAATACCTTGACTTACGAGTTTAATTGGTTCTGTGACCGAGCTCGTAACTCAATTGGCTCGTATATCAAATAAAATTTCTCCATTAAAATGAATTGAAATGCTATTAATCCGTTCCAGCCCCCCAAAAACCACACCAATTTTTTTTTGTTACGTGTTTTTTAAATAAGAAAAATGTATTTTATAAATAACAAATAATGTATAAAACAATAATAACACATAATAAAAGAGAATGTAAAGAAATAAACTGGTTTTATTAAGTGTATTTACGTTGAAGATCAGATGAAGATGCTGGCGGAGGTGGGAGGAGATAGGCGGAGGAGGGTGGCGGAGTTTTTCATTTCGTGCTCTATCGCTTAACTTAACTTACTCGCTACACACATAATGCTACAATTAATTGCTAAATTTAACTTGCACACTATGCTACACTTTTCGCTAAACTTAACTGCTACTTTTTTATTTATTTATTTTTTTTTTTCACTTCACTTAATCATCTTCTTCACTGACTTTTGCCTTTTTCGCCACACTTTCCTCGCTTTCACTTGCAGGGTGTTTCAATAAAAAACCTGTCCAGGGAGGTTTGTTTCTTCCTCCCTTTCAAAATGTTTGGAAAATAAGTGAGATAAGCATCGTTACACAGTGCCAATGCAAGACTTGGAGAGATAACCACGTGAACTGACCGCTCGCTGGGCGACCTAGTGGCGGGTGGCGTAAGCTCGCTCACTCTTAACTCAGATCTCGGCTCGTATCTTAAAGCAAAAAATCGACCGAGCAACAGCTCGTATCACGGAAAACTCATAAGTTAAGTTATTCGTAAGTCAAGGTTTCACTGTACTTATCAGCATGAAACATAATAGCACACTTAAGCACAACATGAGCAACATTTTAACGTTGGAACCATGTTTCTAGTGTGTGCAGGAAGTGAAGTCTGTAAAAAATGCATTTAAAAATTAATATAAAATAAATTACAATACTTATCAGCATGAAAAGTAATAGCACACTTAAGCACGGAAAATAAGTGAGGTAAGCATCGTTACACAGCGCCAATGCAAGACTTGGAGAGATAACCACGTGAACTGACCGCTCGCTGGGCGACCTAGTGGCGGGTGGCGTAAGCTCGCTCTCTCTTAACTCAGATCTCGGCTCGTATCTTAAAGCAAAGTAATAGCACACTTAAGCACGGGCGCGCTAACAAATAGGCTAAAGTGCAGCTTATAATACTACTGAGATCAGTGGAGTAAAGATAGTAAAAGCAAGGTGACGTATAAGCAAGTTGAAACATGCTTTATACAACTCGCTGCACAGTACCTAGCCTCCATTACATATATAAAAACTATACATGCTTAAACTATTGCAAAAAATTATCGAATAATAAACACAAAATAAAGTTACAGTTAAAATATGAAGTCTAAACGAATCAGCGTGTGTGCTCTGCTTGAATGTCAGTTAAAGATGATACGACCTAAAAAAACAAACCTCTTCACTCACTCTAGCTGACGTCTCACACACACACACACACACAGCAGCGGTCTGAAGTCCGTTTAAAATACATTTACAAATCCAGATAAAAAACTATAATACTTATCAGCATGAAAAGTAATAGCACACCTAAGCAGCATTTTAGCGTTGTAAGCATGTTTCTAGCCATTGTTGTATTATCGGGCGCTCTACCAAATAAGCTAAGCTGCAGCTTATAATACTACTGAGATCAATGCAGTAATGTTTTACATGCTTGTTTACGGCATCTACAGATGCTTGTTTATGGCACCTACCGAAAATCTCCAAGAAAGACCGAACTGTATGGAAACCAGGAAGTGAAGTCCGTAAAAATGCATTTACAAATTAATATGAAATAAACTACAATACTTATCAGCATGAAAAGTAATAGCACACTTAAGCATAACATGGGCAACATTTTAGCGTTGGAACCATGTTTCTAGCTATTACCGTTTAGGACTAGTAATGTTTTACATGCTTGTTTATGGCATCTCCTGAACATCTCCGAGAAAAACCGAACTGTGCGCGCTCTCCTTAAATGTCCATGTGGAAACCAGGAAGTGAAGTCTGTAAAAAATGCATTTAAAATTAATATAAAATAAACTACAATACAGAACTGGTTTTAGTTATTACCGTTTAGGACTAGTAGCGCACCCAGGAAACGGAATAATAATAATAAATAGTGACGATAACAAGAGTGCGATTGCTTATGCAATCACAGTAATAATAATAATAATAATAATAAATAGTGATGATAACAAGAGTGCGATTGCTTACGCAATCACACTAAATAAACATAAATATAACTATAGCAGCAGATGACAGGTTGAGCCCAGGCGAGGAATTCGCACCAACAATGCTGTTCCTGATTGCAATGGGTCCATGGGAAGGGGCCCAGCTCCTGATTGACTCGCTCTGCCTGGCCATTGGCTTGGGGTGATAGCCTGATGTGAGGCCCGTTTAAGTTGCTCCAAAATTCCATAAGGGAGTTGCTGAGTGGTTCATGTCTGGGCACATACTGTGCAGACCTCTGCGTAGTTTTTTACATCTCTTTGTTAACGAGGGCAACCAGAAGGTGTTCTGGGCGAAACTGGTGGTGCGCTGAATCGCCTCATGTGTCTGGAGCTCTGAGCAGTGTGGACCCAGTGGAGGATCCAGGATCGTAGGCTGGTGGGTACTTAGGACGGGTCCACCGGGTAGGGACGATGGGTGAGAGCATCTGCTTCAATGTTTTTTAAGCTTGGGAGGTAGGTTACTGTAAAATGGAGTGGCCAGTCCTATGGAAATTTAGCCTAGGAACCTCTGAATTTCTTTGATGTTCTTGGGGGTGGGCCACTCCACAATGGCTTGTACTTTTGTTTGGTCCATCTCTATGTCATACCTGCTGATGACATAACCCAGTCCTTGTGGAATTCACACCTTTCTGCTTTAATCACCAGTTGGTACTGTAACAGGCGAGCTAGTACTGAATATGGATGACATGGAGGGAGAAGATGCTTGAGTAAATCAAGCAAGATTTCGTCAATGTAAACCGCTTCGCCACTGGTGACGCGGATGGGCAGATGAAGAGCTTCCGTGATATACACTTCCATGGCCTTGGTTTCTGGTGCCGCAATTGGATAGACCAAGAACCGAGGAGGTGATGCATTGGGGAGGAGATCTATAGCTTTATCTCAGGAGGGATGTAGGGGTAGCTGTGTGGCTTGCTGCTTATTGAACACCTCCTTGGGGATGATTCCGGGGGCAGCGGCAGAAGGGCTCTCCATGGTGGTGGTCAAAGTCAAAGAAGCTTTTATTGTCACTTCAACCATATATAGCAGATGCAGTACACAGTGAAGTGAAACAACGTTCCTCCTAGACCAGAGGTGCTACACAGAACACAGACAAAGTACAGTGACGCAGACAAACATAGAGCTATAACATAGAGATAAAACTAAACTATAATTTAAAAATAAAAATTAAAGTAAAAAATTAAACTATACTTAAGGTGCAGTCTTTAAGAACTAGACATACAACAGAAGTGCACAGGAAGACGACAAGATAAGACAAGACAGTGCAGACAAACAACATATAGGCCGACTTTGTGCAATGAACAAGACAATGTTAGTCAATGAAAGAACAGTGTATACAGTGATTGCAGATATTAAAGTGACACATGTAAATAGGATTAATATAAATATATACAAATGTAAAGTGACATGTGCGTACAAACAGGACAATTTAGTGTGTGTGTCTTTCTATGTCCAGCACAGTTCAATTCTTTTTTGGTGTGTGTGTGTTATGTATCTATGTGTGTGTCCGTGTTCAGCACAGTTCAGTTCAGTTCAGTTCAGTGGTGTGGCATGGGAGGCAGATGTTACTGTACATTGAAACAGTGTTGAAGGCAGCTGGTGGATCAGTGAGTGATTTCTTTGCACTGTCAAGAGATGTGGGGTCGTGGGCTTGGAGCCATGGGAAGCCCAGAATAACTTGATTGGCTTGGGAGGAAATGATGAACAGAAGCAGCTCCTCAGTGTGAAACAATCCACTCTGGAGGACCATGCAGCTGTATGGGCAACAACAGACTGTAGGAGCAGGAACTAAGGTTCATCTTTGCAGCTCCAGTTTCTTTGGGCAGGTGGCTCAGCGATGTCCAGCCTGACTGCATTAAAAGCATAGTTGCAATCTCAGGCTCTGTCTCAGGAAAGCACACTTGCAGGCATTGTCTCTTTACGTGTCAGGCTGATGTGCGAAAACACATCGCACTGGCGGAAGAAGCCACGGCACTGATCAGCAGCGCCATTAAATTTCTCAGGTAGCGCCATTTTGGGAGCTTCTGGTGTACCAGTAGAAAGCGCGAATGGAGCTTGGAGGATATGTATGTTTGCGGCTGGCAGGGCCATTAGTTGCTTGTAGAAGGACGCTTGCATTTCCCCCTGTTGAGTGAGCATAGCTTGGAGCTGGCGAACGTCCCAAAGGCAAAGTATTCTGTAATGATGCATTGGGCTGGTTGGAATCCATATGCAGACTTTAATAAGAAAAACACAGGGCAAACAAATCCAAAATGTAATCCACAATCACAAATAGGAAACAGACAGAGAATCAAAGTACAGAAAAGGCAGTCAGTGAGGCAAACCAATCCAAACCCTAATCCACAATCGTAAACAGGAAACAGGCAGAGAATAGAAGCACAGAATAAGCAGTCAGCAAGGCAGGAATAGCAGTAGTGTTAAACCTTTGGCAGGAAATCAGTCATATCATGTTGCAACTTGTATTTCACTTTTTGGTCCCAGGTCATCGCATTGGTGCTCTCATGGTTAGACTTCCTGCACTGGCTTCCTGTTACTGAGAGAAATGCTGGGGAAGTGATGAGCACTGACCCTCTACTGCTGGCATCTGAAACAAAACAACCATCTTCTAAATATTTCCTTGTATTCTTTCTTTGTCGTTCATGTTTAAGCAATTTATAAACACTAAAGTGCAGTAAGCAACCACACTTCCTGTCCAGTGGTGATGGTTAGAATTATTGTACCTGAACCAATCAGATCCTATAACTCAATCAGGTGAGTGTTGGTTCCAGTCATACTTAGAGTTCCAGGATGTGATCGTAGATGCTAGAGGAATTGGTGGAGATGATGGGGGCATGACCGAAGAGCATGGACGGTGCAGGCAGAAAGGCCAGAGGCCGTGTTCAGAGACCATGGAAAGCACAGACAGGGAAAGGGCATAGAACTGCTGCTTCTTAATCAAAGGGCTGATTTGAAGCATCTGATGCTGGATTAAAGCCAGTAACTGTTAGCAGATGGCAAAAGATGCTGACATGTCAGTTGCATAATGCACAGATATTAATATTCATCACTATTTGTGGTATTCTTATTAGGGTGATATTAATAGCCATTTATCAGTTCTATTAATGAACTTAGTGCAAGCAGCAAGTCTCTGGCAAGGATATCAAACCCCTCCTTGAGAGGTGGTACTTGTATCTACAACCAATCTTAGTCTGTGTTAGCAAAAATTCTCACCACTAAGTATTTACCACCCCTTGGATTCTTATGAACTTTAAAAAATAGAATTTGACTTAATTGGAACTATAAATTGCACTAATTTACACTCAATCGCAGATTACCATGGATAAATTGGTACTACATGAACTACTTATACACAATATTCCTTGGCAATGGAAATAACAAGTACCTGTACCATGTTGCTGGTAGGAAAGATCTTGAAGTACATACAAATGAACCTTGACTTATGTACACAATATTTTGTTATGATCACACTCTAATTCTAAGAATATATTTACTGGATCAGAACTTAGAGGAACTCAGTTCAAACATAAAAAGGAACATGCAGAGAGATATCGTTTATACTATTGAACACACCTGAATGTCAGAAGAAAATGCCTGTGGTTCTTTTATATTACATTCTCTTATCATATCTAAATAAACACAAAATCCTCATGCAATTTAACACCTTCAACATAAATTTATTACATAATCACATTTAAAAGAGAAATATTTATCTGATATTCCACTGTGTGATTTATAAAAGGACCTCAATACATTATAAAAACAATACATCAAAAAAAACAATACCCCATTTTTCAGTTAAGTAGAGATTTTGTTATCCACCATACAATTTCATTTTCTAATAAGCAGTGAAACATTTCATCATTAGCACAAAACAGCACCCATTGACATTAAAAGTACAGAACCTGCAGGGGAGTCAGTACTCTTCAGCCATGATGAGAACAATCAGAGCTGACCAGCCTGTGAAGGGGTGACTACCCTTTCCCCGACCTGTGCTGTCACTGTACTGTTCCCAGATATATCCAGTTTCCTGGTACTGTTTGTAAATGTTATTGATGACATTAGTCCTGAGCTCTTGATAGAGATCAGCAGCCTTCTCTTGGTATGGTCCCTGTTTCCTGCTGTAATGGTGCAGTGCTCTTACTGCCAGGTAGTTGATGTTGATCCATATAGCCCCACGCCAGTAGGGGGCATCATGCTCTGTGTTGCGTTTCATATACATTGGATCTGAACGTGAAAGTGAGCGCAAGCCATAGGGTGTCCACAAGCGAGCAGGATCCCGAATGTCTTTCAGAATGTACTCTAATTTTTGAGAGTCGGGTGTCAGGACCTGAAGTAAGAATGGAAACAGACTAACATAGCCAAGTGCATTCACATATTGAAGCTTAGGGGCTTTGCGCACTGACCGCACCAGGCGTTTTACTGGTAACTGCTGCCTCATCGGCCCGGGTGGCACAAAAACCTTTTCTTGTTGCAATGACACTGCCTGGGTGTGGTTACCATAGTCACAGAAGGCATGAAGCTGTTCAGACCAGTGCAACTTACTCAGAAGGCTGTTGTTGCTGAGGGTCTGGTAGGTGTGCTCATACTCCTGATGGGGTTCCCCAAGCAGCTGTGCCATGCTTGACAAGATCCGCGATGCAAGCACCATCCAACAGTATAAATCCACATGCCTTTCATCTTCGGAAGGGTGTGATGCACGAGGGTAGTCATCCAGCCCGGAAGTCAAGGTCTTAGGATTGAGGAAGCGGTTGGTGTCCTTGTCCCTCCCACGCCAACGGTAAGAATTGGGCAAGGGTCCAGCTTGAGTGGTTTTATACCAGTCGAACCATGTCTGCAGTCGGGTGTACAATCTTCGTAGGAAAGGTAGAGTATCTTGCAATTGTGGTGCATTTGTAGGTTTATCAAGCTGTTCCCTAATCTTCTCCAGGACAAGAAAGAATGTTGGTGGGTTTGCATTTTCAGTGTGTTGCACCACAAACTCTGAAGGGACCTTGCTGAGTGCCTCATCACCAAGGATCTGCTCACGTGGGATCCAGCCTTCCACGTTCATCAAATCCAGCCAGTGAGCAACAGCCTCACGTGTCAACTGAGGGTCCCACTTACTGATGAGAAGCTGGTGAAAGCCTTCATCCCACAGGAAACCCCTTGGGAAGAAGGAGCGGGAGGGCACTGCGGTGAACAAGGCAGCCTCAGGGTAAAGAATGGGATAATCATGATAATTCGATTGCACCACGGATTGTCCAAAGAAGTAGCCCATACCACCAAGCATGTTACTTAAAGCAGCTTTGCCAAATCTCACTTGAGCTGGAGTAAACCCTTTAGCCTGAAGTCCAAATGTCTCCTCAAACTTCTCCCTGTAGGACAATTTCAGACTCGTAAGCTCCTCAGTCAGCACTGAGCCCTTCAGCTGGTTGGGCCGGTCATGGAAACTTCCGGACTCAAATAAAACCTCAATCTGGAAGGGGACTTGGACAGTAACCTGGTGCACCACAAAGTCACTCTGGATGGGGTTATCTTTTTGTGGAGGAGGTGTGTAGGTATCCACAGCAATGTAAGACCTCTTCTCGGCAGTGGATGGATTAAAAACAAATCTGTGACTCAGGCTGTTCTTCACTATGTCTGTTAATTGGTCCAGACCAGGACTTAGTGTCTGCAAGTAATTATAGCTGTGGAGAAGAGACGTTTCATATGTTGTTAAAAATAAAATGATGAATTGATGATGATCACCTGCTATCCACTGGCCTCTGTTGTCTGTGTGACTCTGAATTTTAAGTCTGTTTCAGTGACTGTGCCAGAGCAACTGAAAAAATCTTCAACATGGTGAGAATTTAAAGATGGTACAATTTGGAAATTAGTGAGTGTTTATGGAGTAAATTCAATGCCACACATACTCGCAAAAACAAATTATGTGTTGCAAAAGAAAATAAAGTTTTGCAAAAAAGAAACGTTTTGCAAAAAAAAAAGTTTTGCAAACAAAAAAAAAAATGAAATTTGTGAGAAGTTTTGCAAAACAAAAAGAAAGAGTTGCAAAATATAAATGACTTAAATTTATTTGCAGCACTGCTTTTATTATGCGTTTCAGTAAAATTCCGTTTTTGCTTTGCGTTTCACGTTTCTTTGCATTTGACTTTCTGGCACTGTTTTGACGTGGGGGTGGAGTCAAGGTATTGGGGCGTGGTAAGCAGGCCCGGGCAGGCCTCCTTCGAAGCTACGTCATCAGCTGGAGACTCAAATCGCAACAGATGAAGTTAACATATCTATGTTTGGATTTATCCTTTCCTTTTATATCTCTAACATTAAAATGAGTATTGTTTTGTCAATGTCGACAGATTTTATTTACGACCGCGGTGAAGTTAGTTTGATATTCGGACATTAGACAGACATTCGGAAGCGGTGTTTTAGGGACCGTGGTACTTGTTCCTTACCTGGCTACATGCCCCAGTTATTCTAATTTCTTTTTAAATATACATATGCCAAGCGTCATTGCATACAGCTTTTGTTAATTTATTAGTGATAATTTAATTAATAGAAAGTATTAATTATGTATCATGTGAAGTAATTTGTAATTATTCATTTATTTTTTAATTTAAAAAATCACTACTCCTTCAGTACCTTCTAGGTCATGTGACCCTGTGACCCCAAACTAGTACCAAAATAATCTACTTGGTCATCCCCACAAGGTACACCTCTTGGTATCCCAAAATATGTCTTCACTGATTTTTATTTATTTGTTCATTTTCTTCATTTGTTTAATTCCTTTCTTATTTAAATAAACATTTATATTTTGCAACTCTTTTTTTGGTTTTGCAAAACTTATTTTTTTCTTGCAAATTTCATTTTTTTGTTTGCAAAACTTTCATTTCTTTTGCAACACATAAATTCTTTTGCGAATATATGTGGCATTGAATTGACTCCATAAGTGTTTAACAAATATCTACGATAAATAATTAATACAGTCAGGTTTAATAAGGAAAAAAAATAATTGAATACTTTAACTTCATGCTTCAAGAAAATCATGCTTCATACTAATATTTAAAGATTTGCTCTTATTTAGTGATGTAGTAATAAACATGATTGTAAATTGCTAGGATTTTTTATTTTATTTGAAATCTTTTATTAATGTTTTACATTTTTTTAAATATTATTTATATTATTCAAAAAGATGTGAGAAGGACACTAACCTCTGGTTTACACTACACTGTATTTTATTACTATGAATACCCAGCAGATGGCAGATTAATACAAGATCTGAATTTTGTTTTACTTTGTTAAACACAAACAAATATCCGGAATCCTATCATCTACATTTCCTAGACCTTTGGTATAACCTTTCCCCTCCTGAATGCACTGTATTGGTTACAGATGGTGAGATTTAGATTTAGGGGCCCATATTGCTTACATGTACCTGCTTTTAATTTTTCAGCACTAGTGTTGTTCTTGCTGGAACCTACAGTTGTTCAGAATAATGTTTTTTTGTTCAAAAAATTGCAAAAGCATTGTCCAGATGTGATTTATTATTTCAAATACCTTGCATATTTATTTGTAGCTGCCTCTCTGCTGGTAGGTTTGTTGAAAGTGATTTTGAAGTCGCCAAGTTCCTCTGAAGTGCCTGTAACATGGCTCAGACGGGTCTTATCCTCTATGTGAGCTTGCAGATAGCCCTGGGTATCGGAAGCGACGTAGAACATCAGCGAGATGATGGGAGCTTGAGAGGCAGTGTTCTGAAACAAGCCATGAGGATGGTGTGAGCACAAGAGAAAATTGTACATTGGGGAAGGTTGGGTCAATACTGACAGGGGTTGTTGTGAAAAGTGTACTATTGACAAGATTGAGCTACTGTTAGGCCAACACTGTCAGGTTACTAAGAATGGTTTGGCCCTGCCAAAGTTCATCCAGTGTCATCAGGGTTTTAATACAAATGAGTCCTGGCCAACATTTAACAGATGTTGACCAATGAGAGCCAGCTTCGGGTCAGTGTGATCAGAGTTGTTATGAAGAACACAGTGTTAGGCCAGCACTGTCATGAAAAGTGTAACCTTGCCAATGATGGGCTAACTTTATGCCAAAGTGGTCAGGGTTTTATGATAACATTGTTAGGGCTGTTATGAAAACGTTCCTTTGTAATATAAAAGATGCCACTTTTTGTCCCCTGTACTTCAGTTTTTTCTTTACATACGTTCTGTTTGCCTGTGATTCTCCAGGTCCAGTCCCCACCATGTTCCCCTCCCATCCGTTTTACGAAGGTTGTTGTCAGGGTGAAATCAGTGTCTCGGATCTGCTGCATCCCAAAGTTGACCCCATCGTGGATCAGCCAGCCGTAGGAGCTCAATCCATCCCCCTGCTCACACGTGTGCCTCAGGTTCACGTCACTGTGTGAAATTTGACTCATCCACATCAAGCCTATGAAGCCATATACACAGGGACAATTCAGGGTATATGACAATATGCAGGTACACAGTTTTACACTAGCCTGGCATTCAGTAAATTTAACTTTAAGAAATTCATTACAATACCAATACTTGATGTAGCATACTGTGTTTTGATTCTTTGATAATGATACGTCACAAACAGCTCTTAGGGTTTTAGTGACTCAAAGCTGTTTATTTCCTCAAAATCCTAAATGCACACAGATAGAAAGCTAAAGTCTGCAGTTATCATGGTCAGTGCTAAAAAAAATAAATAAAAAAAATTAAAATATGGAAAGTAATGTCAGGATTTAACTTCATAGATGCATATTTGTTTGAGACACCACCCTTTGCTCTTTCAGAAAGTATGTAACTAGTAATTATAATTTTAACAAAGGTGTGTCAACAAAGTCATAATCTCATAAATACAGTGAAACCTTGACTTACGAGTGACTCAACTTACGAGTTTTCCGAGATATGAGTTGATTTTTTGCTTTAAGATACGAGCCGAGATCTGAGTTACGAGCAAGGGAGCTTACGCCACCCGCCACTAGGGAGCCCAGTGAGCGGTCAGTTCACGTGGTTATCTCTCCAGGTCGTGTGTTGGCACTGTGTAACGACACCTGCCTCACTCATTTTCCAAACATTTTGAAAGGGAGAAAGAAACAAACCTCCTTGGATAGGTTTTTATTGAAACGCCCTGCAAGGGAAAGCGAGGAAAGTGTGGCGAAAAAGGAAAAAGTCAGTGAAGAAGATGATTAAGTGAAGTGAAAAAAAATGAAAAAGTAGCAGTTAAGTTTAGCTCGTAAGTCAAGGTATTACTGTACATTCATTATGAAAAGACTGCAGTGTAATTATGCAAATTGGCCTAGATATGTCACTTTTCTTCTTTTAAAGGCTACATAAGACTACTTAAATTTGTTAAGATCCTGTCAAAAAATGATCTGGATATTTAGTGATACCTGTGACGACAGACCTAGGACTTCTTGTTTTCATGCCAAAATAAACGTGTGGTCGATATGAGCCCCAGAACCTCTCAGGAGACACAGCTGCAGAGGTGCTTTTGGCATCTAAGAGCCGGGGTGAAGGATGTAGTGTCACAGCTCTCTTGGTCATGGCAGAGCGCATGTACAGGGCATAGAAGAACCAGACAAGGCTGAAAATGCACAACCCAATGGAGATGTTGATGAGAAGCTTACTAATAGCTATTCTCTTCTCCTTTTTCTTTTCACTCTGGAAAGGTACTGGTGGTTTCTCATCCTTCTGAGAGCGAGACTCGCCATTTACGTTGATGTTCTTCTTCCTCTGTCTTGCTGGATTTGTTTTGGTTTGCCTGAGATTGAGGCATAAGTTAAGACCAGTAATATCTCACATTTGGATCATGTATGGGTTCAGTAAAATGCATTTGACTGACATATTCAGATTCAGGAAACTAGATGTGCTATCTCAGGACAAATAACCAAACATGAAACTGATTTTTTTATGCTACATTATATGTCCAACAGGAATATTGGGTCCCAAACCCTGAAAAACAGCCCCAGGCCATTATCCCTTCTCCACCAAACTTCCCTGATGGCACTGTAGGTTCCAGTGAGTAGTGTTCTCCAAGATTCATCCATCAGACTGTCTCTTAGTGAAGTGTGATTCATCACTCCACCAGAGAACACTTCTCCAGAGTCCAATGGTGGTGCTTTAGACCACTCCAGCCAACACCACATACTGATCTTACGCTTTTGTGCAGCTGCTTGGCCATGAAACCCAATTAAAAAACTGTCTGATGCACAGTTCTTGTACTTACAGGGGTTGGACAATGAAACTGAAACACCTGGTTTTAGACCACAATAATTCATTAGTATGGTGTAGGGCCTCCTTTTGTGGCCAATACCGCATCAATTCGTCTTGGGAATGACAGATACAAGTCCTGCACAGTGGCCAGAGGGATTTTGAGCCATTCTTCTTGCAGAATAGTGGCCAGGTCACTACGTGATGCTGGTGGAGGAAAACGTTTCCTGACTCGCTCCTCCAAAACACCCCAAAGTGGCTCAATAATATTTAGATCTGGTGACTGTGCAGGCCATGGGAGATGTTCAACTTCACTTTCATGTTCATCAAACCACTCTGTCACCAGTCTTGCTGTGTGTATTGGTGCATTAATGAATGAAATGAAACAGCCTTTATTTGTCACATTACAGCACAGAAATTCTTTCTTCACATATCCCATCCTTGGAGGTTGGGGTCAGAGCACAGGGTCAGCCATGATATGGCACCCCTGGAGCAGAGAGGGTTAAGGGCTTTGCTCAAGGGCCCAACAGTGGCAACTTGGCAGGGCTGGGGCTTGAACCCCTGATCTTCCAGTCAACAACCCAGAGCCTTAACCACTTGAGCCACCACTGCCCCTAAATTTGTTGCATTGGCCGGGAATTGAACCCGGGCCTCCCGCGTGGCAGGCGAGAATTCTACCACTGAACCACCAATGCTTAGATACACAGCACCGCCTTCAGGATACAATGTTTGAACCATTGGGTGCACATGGTCCTCCAAAATGGTTCGGTAGTCCTTGGCAGTGATGCGCCCATCTAGCACAAGTATTGGGCCTAGGGAATGCCATGATATTGCAGCCCAAACCATCACTGATCCACCCCCATGCTTCACTCTGGGCATGCAACAGTCTGGGTGGTACGCTTCTTTGGGGCTTCTCCACACCGTAACTCTCCCGGATGTGGGAAAGACAGCGAAGGTGGACTCATCAGAGAACAATACATGTTTCACATTGTCCACAGCCCAAGATTTTCGCTGCTAGCACCATTGAAACCGACGTTTGGCATTGGCACGAGTGACCAAAGGTTTGGCTATAGCAGCCTGGCCATGTACATTGACCCTGTGGAGCTCCCGACGGACAGTTTTGGTGGAAACAGGAGAGTTGAGGTGCACATTTAATTCTGCAGTGAGTTGGGCAGCTGTGGTTTTATGTTTTTTGGATACAATCCGGGTTAGCACCCGGACATCCCTTTAAGACAGCTTGCTCTTGCGTCCACAGTTACTCCTGTTGGATGTGGCTCGTCCTTCTTGGTGGTATGCTGACATTACCCTGGATACCGTGGCTCTTGATACATCACAAAGACTTGCTGTCTTAGTCACAGATGCGCCAGCGAGACGTGCACCAACAATTTCTCCTCTTTTGAACTCTGATATGTCTCCCATAATGTTGTGTGCATTGCAATATTTTAAGCAAAACTGTGCTATTACTCTGCTAATTAAACCTTCACACTCTGCTCTTACTGGTGGAATGTGCAGTCAATGAAGATTGGCCATCAGGCTGGTCAAATTTAGCCATGAAACCTCCAACACTAAATTGGCCAGTGTTTCAGTTTCATTGTCCAACCCCTGTATGTTGCTTTCAGCAGCAGTTCAAAACTGATGCATGATGTAGTGAGGCTAAGCGATTTTTACTCACTACACACTATGCACTTCAGCACTCGATGGCCCTTCTCTGCATGTTTGCATGGTATATTATTAAATGTACCTCATGTGGAGTTAAGACCTACATGATATCGGTCCATTCCTGTTAAATGTAAATATGCTGATTTTATTGATAGTATTAATTATGTTTTTACTGTCCTAAACAATGACTATGTTCTGACACTCCATGTTGTTTTAACAACATTCTGAGAACATGGAAAAACCTTCTGAAAATATTGACTGACTGCATGAACAGGTTGGGTGTGGTGAGCATACTAATTACATACAAATTCCACAGTATGAGAAAAGTAATAATTGAAAAAATAGCTTGTCCAAAAAAACTGCAAAAAAAACCCCAAACTGCTCATATGTGAACGCCAGCCTATAGGTACAGCATGTCATAAACAGCAATATTAATATTTGTGTTCTAAATGAACAGTGAGAAATATGAGGATTCATACATGTTAACTGTGGAACTACAACTTGAGATTTCACTTAAATACAAAGTAAAAATAACAAATTACAGAACACAAAGTAAGCACGGGCAATATTACTTAGAAATATTACAAACTGCTCCATTTATTCTAAAATTTTATGATAAATTTAAACTTAAAAACTTTGAAGTTAAAAGGTAAAATTTTAGGTGATTGGCAGTTTAAATGTCATCTATGTCTTAAGTCTATTCCAAAAGGATTAACTTTACAAAATAATGTTTTCTTATTATTACTATTCTTTTATCATGTTATACAATCAAGCTGATTGGCAGAAGTACACAATTCATTTGTTTGTTTCAGAAGAAGTCTTACCTAAAACTGCTGGAGTACATTACCACCACTGTAACCGCTGTTGCAATTGAATAAATTAAAAGCAAACACAGGACCAGAATGATCAGGCATGTAATACTGTTCTGCATTGTTTACACCCTGAAAAAACAGGTGCAACACGTTTATGAAGATTCTTCCAAAACTTGGTCCACCCAGAGAGTTCTGGGTGTATTCGTTAGAGAGTTCTGGGCATATTCAAGATTCAAGAAGCTTTATTGTCATTTCAACCACATATAGCTGATGCAGTACATAGTGAAATGAAACAACGTTTCTCCAGGACCTGGTGCTATATAAACATACAACATAAAGATCAAACACAATAAACAACACAGAGCTAGGACAGAAGTTTGTCTTGGCCACATAAAGTGCACAGTGTGCAGCTAGGTGCAAACAGAACAACAACAAGACAGTGCAAAAATAATAAATACAAAAAAGACAACACAAAAACACACAAAAAGACACTTAGTGCCGAAAAAAAAAGAAAATAACGTGTAATGGAATGTAAGTGAAATAAAATAAGATAAAATGAAATGATGTAAAAAATATTGTGCAAAAATACAACAGCAACGGTTGAGGTAGTGCAAATAGAAATAAACATAAATATAACTATAGCAGGAGATGACAGCTTGAGCCCAGGCAAGGAATTCGCACCAACAATGCTGTTCCTGATTGCAATGGGTCCATGGGAAGGGGCCCAGCTCCTTATTGACTCGCTCTGCCTGGCCATTGGCTTAGGGGTGATAGCCTGATGTGAGGCCCGTGTTGACTCCTAGGCCCTCGCAGAAAGCTTGCCATACCTGTGAAGTGAGCTGGGGCCCCCGATCAGACACAATATCTTTGAGTATATCATAGTTCCAAAACACGTGGTCCAGGAACATGTTGGCTGTTTCCATGGATGTGGGGGGCCCCGTAGAGGTACCAGCTTGCAGGCATTTGGAGAACCAAGTCACTGCAACCAGAATGGTATTCAATCCTTGTGAGCTTGAGAGGGCGGTTATGAAGTCAACTGTGATGTGGGACCAGGGTCAGTTTGGAATTTGAGTTGCTCCAAAATTCCATAAGGGAGTTGCTGAGTGGTTCATGTCTGGGCACATACTGTGCAGGCCTCTGCGTAGTTTTTTACATCTCTTTGTTAATGAGGGCAACCAGAAGGTGTTCTGGGGAACCTGGTGGTGCGCTGAATCGCCTCATGTGTCTGGAGCTCTGAGCAGTGTGGACCCAGTGGAGGATCCGGGATCGCAGGCTGGTGGGTACTTAGGACGGTGGGCATTATGGGGGTGGGGGTTCTGTGGCTTTGACTCATTGGATGTCCACCATCATTTCCCATCAGGTGGGGCGATAAAGATGGAGGGTGGGAGGATGGGCTCAGGGGCCAGTGGTTGGTCCACCGGGTAGGGACGATGGGTGAGGGCATCTGCTTCAATGTTTTTTAAGCTTGGGAGGTAGGTTACTGTAAAATGGAGTGGCCCTTCCCATAGAAATTTAGCCTAGGAACCTCTGAATTTCTTTGATGTTCTTGGGGGTGGGCCACTCCACAATGGCTTGTACTTTTGTTTGGTCCATCTCTATGTCATACCTGCTGATGACATAACCCAGTCCTTGTGGAATTCACACCTTTCTGCTTTAATCACCAGTTGGTACTGTAACAGGTGAGCTAGTACTGAACATGGATGACATGGAGGGAGAAGATGCTTGAGTAAATCAAGCAAGATTTCATCAGTGTAAACAAGCCTGCCATCCTGTTTCTTTATGAAGAAGAACCGCTTCGCCACTGGTGACGTGGATGGGCAGATGAAGACAGTCTCTAGAGCTTCCGTGATATACTCTTTCATGGCCTTGGTTTCTGGTGCCACAATTGGATAGACCAAGAACCGAGGAGGTGATGCATTGAGGAGAAGCTCTATAGCTTTATCTCAGGAGGGATGTAGGGGTAGCTGTGTGGCTTGCTCCTTATTGAACACCTCCTTGGGGATGATTACAGGGGCAGTGGCAGAAGGGCTCTCCATGGTGGTGGTCAAAGTCAAAGTCAAAGAAGCTTTTATTGTCACTTCAACCATATATAGCAGATGCAGTATGATATGATTTTCAAAGGACAAGTCACTGTCTAATATTATGCCCAGGTCTTTCACTGTTGAGCTAGTAGTAACAGTGCATCCTTCTAAATGCAAGCTGAATTTTGAGAGCTTTTGTGTACTGGTTTTTGGACCAATAAGTAATATCTCTGTCTTCTCTGGATTTAGTAATATTTTATATCTTTGACAGACTCATTTAATCTGGACAATTTAGATATTTCATCTGGTTTTGATGAGATATATAAATGGGTATCATTGGCATAACAATGGAAACTAATCCCATGTCTTTTAATGATGTTACCCAAGGGAAGCATGGAGGTCCTAAAACTGAGCCTTGTGGAACTCCGTATTTCACTGGCATTACATTAGTTCTTCATTTAAATCTACAAAATGGTATCGATCAGACAGGTAGGATCTAAACCATTTTAATGCCTGTCCCTGCATACCTGTGATTTTGTAAGCAATCTACAAGAATATTATGATCTATAGTGTCGAATGCAGCACTAAGATCAAGTAAGACTAAAACTGAGATGCAGCCTTGATCCGAGCTATAAACAAGTCATTTGTGATTTTAAGTAGTGCAGTTTCTGTACTAGGATGGGGCCTGAAACCTAACTGAAATTCTTCGAAGATTTTGTTTTCCTGTAAGAAGGAACATATTTGTGCTGATACCACCTTTTCTGATATTTTAGATATAAACTAAAGGTTTGAAATCAGCCTGTAATTTGTTATTTCATTAGGGTCTAATTTAGGTTTTTAAGAAGAGGCTCAATGATTGCCAACTTGAGAGGTTTAGGGATGTAAATATATAGGGAGCTAAATATAGTGAGGAATTAGTAATGTTGAGAAGAGGCTCTCCAGCTGTATGCATCACTTCTTTCAACAGTCTAGTTGGAATTGGATCAAACAAACATGTTGTTGATTTAGCCGTGGTGATCAATCTATACAGCCCTTCCTGTCCTATACCTGTGAAGCATTGTAGCTCTAGATGTGGAGCTTTAGGCTGGACTGGATCATGGGATGCTGTCAAAGGTTGAACATCCATTATTTTGTTCCTTATACTATCAATTTTTTCAGTGAAGAAATTCATAAAGTCCTCACCACTAAACTGTGATGGAACACTCACTCCAAATATCTGAGGTTTTGTTAGTCTAGCCACTGTACTAAATAAGAATCTGGGATCGTTCTGGTTTATTGCTATCAGTTTGCTTAGATGCTTGGCCCTAGCAGCTTTTAGAGCCTGTCTATAGCTGGACATACTGTCTTTATACGCAATTCTAAAAACTTAAAAAACTAATTTGGTTTTTCGCCCACTTTCGCTCAAGGTTACAGGTTGCTCTCTTGAGGGAGTGACTATGGCTATTGTACCATGGTGCAAGTGTTTTATCTCTGACCAATTGAGAACATTCTAAAAAACTAACGAATAAAAACAGCCATCACCATACCTAAAGTTCAGAATTAATTTCCACAAGAGTAGAATTTAACTTCACTTAAACACTGGAGGTTGCAAACTCATACCACTGCCCATACTGAAGATCCTATAGACACAGTGCTCTTTGACTTTAAAGTATAAAGCTCTAGAAGAGATTTCTTCCTTGTTCCTCAGGTCTTGCTCTAGGCTTGTTCACTGTGCATTGGTATTTCTGTAAAACTGGTTTGTGACAATGTCTGTTGTCAAAAGCTCAATTTAAATAATATTGGTGAAGAAGAGCATAAGAACACAGCACCCTCTGTTGTCAATACATAACAAGAAGAACAAAAAATGTCAGAGGCAGAGAAATGCTGGGGAAGTGATGAGCACTGACCCTCTACTGCTGGCATCTGAAACAAAACAACCATCTTCTAAATATTTCCTTGTATTCTTTCTTTGTCGTTCATGTTTAAGCAATTTATAAACACTAAAGTGCAGTAAGCAACCACACTTCCTGTCCAGTGGTGATGGTTAGAATTATTGTACCTGAACCAATCAGATCCTATAACTCAATCAGGTGAGTGTTGGTTCCAGTCATACTTAGAGTTCCAGGATGTGATCGTAGATGCTAGAGGAATTGGTGGAGATGATGGGGGCATGACCGAAGAGCATGGACGGTGCAGGCAGAAAGGCCAGAGGCCGTGTTCAGAGACCATGGAAAGCACAGACAGGGAAAGGGCATAGAACTGCTGCTTCTTAATCAAAGGGCTGATTTGAAGCATCTGATGCTGGATTAAAGCCAGTAACTGTTAGCAGATGGCAAAAGATGCTGACATGTCAGTTGCATAATGCACAGATATTAATATTCATCACTATCTGTGGTATTCTTATTAGGGTGATATTAATAGCCATTTATCAGTTCTATTAATGAACTTAGTGCAAGCAGCAAGTCTCTGGCAAGGATATCAGACCCCTCCTTGAGAGGTGGTACTTGTACCTACAACCAATCTTAGTCTGTGTTAGCAAAAATTCTCACCACTAAGTATTTACCACCCCTTGGATTCTTATGAACTTTAAAAAATAGAATTTGACTTAATTGGAACTATATGCAATAAATTGCACGTAATTTACACGCAATCGCAGATTACCATGGATAAATTGGTACTACATGAACTACTTATACACAATATTCCTTGGCAATGGAAATAACAAGTACCTGCACCATGTTGCTGGTAGGAAAGATCTTGAAGTACATACAAATGAACCTTGACTTATGTACACAATATTTTGTTATGATCACACTCTAATTCTAAGAATATATTTACTGGATCAGAACTTAGAGGAACTCAGTTCAAACATAAAAAGGAACATGCAGAGAGATATCGTTTATACTATTGAACACACCTGAATGTCAGAAGAAAATGCCTGTGGTTCTTTTATATTACATTCTCTTATCATATCTAAATAAACACAAAATCCTCATGCAATTTAACACCTTCAACATAAATTTATTACATAATCACATTTAAAAGAGAAATATTTATCTGATATTCCACTGTGTGATTTATAAAAGGACCTCAATACATTATAAAAACAATACATCAAAAAAAACAATACCCCATTTTTCAGTTAAGTAGAGATTTTGTTATCCACCATACAATTTCATTTTCTAATAAGCAATGAAACATTTCATCATTAGCACAAAACAGCACCCATTGACATTAAAAGTACAGAACCTGCAGGGGAGTCAGTACTCTTCAGCCATGATGAGAACAATCAGAGCTGACCAGCCTGTGAAGGGGTGACTACCCTGTCCCCGACCTGTGCTGTCACTGTACTGTTCCCAGATATATCCAGTTTCCTGGTACTGTTTGTAAATGTTATTGATGACATTAGTCCTGAGCTCTTGATAGAGATCAGCAGTCTTCTCTTGGTATGGTCCCTGTTTCCTGCTGTAATGGTGCAGTGCTCTTAGTGCCAGGTAGTTGATGTTGATCCATATAGCCCCACGCCAGTAGGGGGCATCATGCTCTGTGTTCCGTTTCATATACATTGCATCTGAACGTGAAAGTGAGCGCAAGCCATAGGGTGTCCATAAGCGAGCAGGATCCCGAATGTCTTTCAGAATGTACTCTAATTTTTGAGAGTCGGGTGTCAGGACCTGAAGTAAGAATGGAAACAGACTAACGTAGCCAAGTGCATTCACATATTGAAGCTTAGGGGCTTTGCGCACTGACCGCACCAGGCGTTTTACTGGTAACTGCTGCCTCATCGGCCTGGGTGGCACAAAAACCTTTTCTTGTTGCAATGACACTGACTGGGTGTGGTTACCATAGTCACAGAAGGCATGAAGCTGTTAAGACCAGTGCAACTCACTCAGAAGGCTGTTGTTGCTGAGGGTCTGGTAGGTGTGCTCATACTCCTGATGGGGTTCCCCAAGCAGCTGTGCCATGCTTGACAAGATCCGCGATGCAAGTACCATCCAACAGTATAAATCCACATGCCTTTCATCTTCGGAAGGGTGTGATGCATGAGGGTAGTCATCCAGCCCGGAAGTCAAGGTCTTAGGATTGAGGAAGCGGTTGGTGTCCTTGTCCCTCCCACGCCAACGGTAAGAATTGGGCAAGGGTCCAGCTTGAGTGGTTTTATTCCAGTCGAACCATGTCTGTAGTCGGGTGTACAATCTTCGTAGGAAAGGTAGAGTATCTTGCAATTGTGGTGCATTTGTAGGTTTATCAAGCTGTTCCAAAATCTTCTCCAGGACAAGAAAGAATGTTAGTGGATTTGCATTTTCAGTGTGTTGCACCACAAACTCTGAAGGGACCTTGCTGAGTGCCTCATCACCAAGGATCTGCTCACGTGGGATCCAGCCTTCCACATTCATCAAATCCAGCCAGTGAGCAACAGCCTCACGTGTCAACTGAGGGTCCCACTTACTGATGAGAAGCTGGTGGAAGCCTACATCCCACAGGAAACCCCTAGGGAAGAAGGAGTGGGAGGGCACTGCGATGAACAAGGCAGCCTCAGGGTAAAGAATGGGGTGCTTGTGATAATTCGACTGCGCCATGGACTGTCCAAAGAAGTAGCCCATACCACCAAGCATGTTGCTTAAAGCAGCTTTGCCAAATCTTGAGCTGGAGTAAACCCTTTAGCCTGAAGTCCAAATGTCTCCTGAAACTTCTCCCTGTAGGACAATTTCAGACTCGTAAGCTCCTCAGTCAGCACTGAGCCCTTCAGCTGGTTGGGCCGGTCATGGAAACTTCCGGACTCAAGTAAAACCTCAATCTGGAAGGGGACTTGGACAGTAACCTGGTGCACCACAAAGTCACTCTGGATGGGGTTATCTTTTTGTAGTGTGTAGGTATCCACAGCAATGTAAGACCTCTTCTCGGCAGTGGATGGATTAAAAACAAATCTGTGACTCAGGCTGTTCTTCACTATGTCTGTTAATTGGTCCAGACCAGGACTTAGTGTCTGCAAGTAATTATAGCTGTGGAGAAGAGACGTTTCATATGTTGCTAAAAATAAAATGATGAATTGATGATGATCACCTGCTATCCACTGGCCTCTGTTGTCTGTGTGACTCTGAATTTTAAGTCTGTTTCAGTGACTGTGCCAGAGCAACTGAAAAAATCTTCAACATGGTGAGAATTTAAAGATGGTACAATTTGGAAATTAGTGAGTGTTTATGGAGTAAATTCAATGCCACACATACTCGCAAAAACAAATTATGTGTTGCAAAAGAAAATAAAGTTTTGCAAAAAAGAAACGTTTTGCAAAAAAAAAGTTTTGCAAACAAAAAAAAATGAAATTTGTGAGAAGTTTTGCAAAACAAAAAGAAAGAGTTGCAAAATATAAATGACTTAAATTTATTTGCAGCACTGCTTTTATTTTGCAGCACTGCTTTTAAAATTCAGTTTTTTCTTTGCGCTTCTCGTTTCTTTGCGTTTGACTTTCTGGCACTGTTTTGACGTGGGGGTGGAGTCAAGGTATTGGGGCGTGGTAAGCAGGCCCGGGCAGGCCTATGTCATCAGCTGGAGACTCAAATCGCAACAGATGAAGTTAACATATCTATGTTTGGATTTATCCTTTCCTTTTATATCTCTAACATTAAAATGAGTATTGTTTTGTCAATGTCGATAGATTTTATTTACGACCGCGGTGAAGTTAGTTTGATATTCGGACATTAGACAGACATTTGGAAGCGGTATTTTAGCGACCGTGGTACTTGTTCCTTACTTGGCTACGTGCCCCAGTTATTGTAATTTCTTCTTTAATATACATATGCCATGCGTCACTGCATACAGCTTTTGTTAATTTATCAATAGTAATTTAATTAATATAAAGTATTAATTATGTATCATGTGAAGTAATTTGTAATTATTTTTTTATTTTTTTATTTAAAAAAATCACTTCTCCTTCAGTACCTTCTAGGTCATGTGACCCTGTGACCCAAAACTAGTACCAAAATAATCTACTTGGTCATCCCCACAAGGTACACCTCTTGGTATCCCAAAATATGTCTTCACTGATTTTTATTTATTTGTTCATTTTCTTCATTTGTTTAATTCCTTTCTTATTTTTTGTAATTTTCAAAAAATTCCAAAAGTGTTGTCCAGATGTGATTTATTATTTCAAATACCTTGCATATTTATTTGTAGCTGCCTCTCTGCTGGTAGGTTTGTACTTTGTAAAATTGTACATTGGGGAAGGTTGGGTCAATACTGACAGGGGTTGTTGTGACAAGTGTACTATTGACAAGATTGAGCTACTGTTAGGCCAACACTGTCAGGTTACTAAGAATGGTTTGGCCCTGCCAAAGTTCATCCAGTGTCATCAGGGTTTTAATACAAATGAGTCCTGGCCAACATTTAACAGATGTTGACCAATGAGAGCCAGCTTCGGGTCAGTGTGATCAGAGTTGTTATGAACAACACAATGTTAGGCCAGCACTGTCATGAAAAGTGTAACCTTGCCAATGATGGGCTAACTTTATGCCAAAGTGGTCAGGGTTTTATGATAACATTGTTAGGGCTGTTATGAAAACGATCCTTTGTAATATAAAAGATGGCACTTTTTTTCCCCTGTGCTTCAGTTTGCATAGACAGTGTCAGTATCACTGACTAGAACATGTTTTTGTTTTTCACAGTTTGCTGACTAAAAATAAAGGCTACCATCTTTACATACGTTCTGTTTGCCTGTGATTCTCCAGGTCCACTCCCCACCATGTTCACCTCCCATCCGTTTTACGAAGGTTGTTGTCAGGGTGAAATCAGTGTCTCAGATCTGCTGCATCCCAAAGTTGACCCCATCGTGGATCAGCCAGCCGTAGGAGATCAATCCATCACCCTGCTCACACGTGTGCCTCAGGTTCACGTCACTGTGTGAGATTTGACTCATCCACATCAAGCCTATGAAGCCATATACACAGGGACAATTCAGGGTATATGACAATATGCAGCTACACAGTTTTACACTAGCCTGGCATTCAGTAACTTTAACTTTAAGAAATTCATTACAATACCTGATCATTTACTTGATGTAGCATACTGTGTTTTTGATTCTTTGATAATGATACGTCACAAACAGCTCTTAGGGTTTTAGTGACTCAAAGCTGTTTATTTCCTCAAAATCCTAAATGCACACAGATAGAAAGCTAAAGTCTGCAGTTATCATGGTCAGTGCTAAAAAAAATAAATAAAAAAAATTAAAATATGGAAAGTAATGTCAGGATTTAACTTCATAGATGCATAATTTAAAATCCTGATATTGTAACTGTAAACACTTTTTTTCTGGGTCATATTTGTTTGAGACACCACCCTTTGCTCTTTCAGAAAGTATGTAACTAGTAATTATAATTTTAACAAAGGTGTGTCAACAAAGTCATAATCTCATAAATACATTCATTATGAAAAGACTGCAGTGTAATTATGCAAATTGGCCTAGACATGTCACTTTTCTTCTTTTAAAGGCTACATAAGACTACTTAAATTTGATCCTGTCAAAAAATGATCTGGATATTTAGTGGTACCTGTGACGACAGACCTAGGACTTCTTGTTTTCATGCCAAAATAAACGTGTGGTCGATACGAGCCCCAGAACCTCTCAGGAGACACAGCTGCAGAGGTGCTTTTGGCATCTAAGAGCCGGGGTGAAGGATGAAGTGTCACAGCTCTCTTGGTCATGGCAGAGCGCATGTACAGGGCATAGAAGAACCAGACAAGGCTGAAAATGCACAACCCAATGGAGATGTTGATGAGAAGCTTACTAATAGCTATTCTCTTCTCCTTTTTCATTTCACTCTGGAAAGGTACTGGTGGTTTCTCATCCTTCTGAGAACGAGACTCGCCATTTACGTTGATGTTCTTCTTCCTCTGTCTTGCTGGATTTGTTTTGGTTTGCCTGAGAAGTTACGACCAGTAATATCTCACATTTGGATCATGTATGGGTTCAGTAAAATGCATTTGACTGACATATTCAGATTCAGGAAACTAGATGTGCTATCTCAGGACAAATAACCAAACATGAAACTGATTTTTTTATGCTACATTATATGTCCAACAGGAATATTGGGTCCCAAACCCTGAAAAACAGCCCCAGGCCATTATCCCTTCTCCACCAAACTTCCCTGATGGCACTGTAGGTTCCAGTAAGTAGTGTTCTCCAAACCCAGATTCATCCTCAGACTGCCTCTTAGTGAAGTGTGATTCATCACTCCACCAGAGAACACTTCTGCAGAGTCCAATGGTGGTGCTTTAGACCACTCCAGCCAACACCACATACTGATCTTAAGCTTTTGTGCAGCTGCTTGGCCACGAAACCCAATTTATAAACCGCCTGATGCACAGTTCTTGTGTTGCTTTTGGCAGCAGTTCGATTTTTACTCACTATGCACTTCATCACTCGACTGCCCTTCTCTGCAGGTTTGCATGGTATATTAATAAATGTACTTCATGTGGAATTAAGACTTGACCTGTATGATAATATCGTTCCATTCCTATTACATGTCAATATGCTTATTTTATTGATAGTATTAATTATGTTTTTACTGTCCTAAACAATGACTATGACACTCCATATTGTGTTAACAACATTCTGAAGACATGGACAAACCTTCTGAAAATACCTCCAGAGTCAAATAATTTCACTTTACACCACTCCATCTAACACCACATAGTGATCTTAGGCTTTTGTGCAGCTGCTCAGCCCTGGAAACCTTATTCATAAACGACCTGATGCACAGCAATAGAATCGAGAACTTTCTAAAAATACTGACTGATTGCATGGTTGGGTTGGGTCAGATAAGCATACAAATAACAGTATCATATTAATAATAATTATAAATAATGGCTTGTTCCAACAAACCTATAGGTAACTATAGTAGTGTGTGGTAAACAGCAATATTAATAGCTGTCTATTCATTAGGTAAAGAAGGCAAACCCCAACATAGCCAAAAGTTTTAAATGAACAGCGACAAGTATGGGTTTATACTACAGCTTGAGATTACACGTAAATATAACAAAGGGTAGAACACAAAGTACCAGCCTGGTTAACAGCCATGCAAAACCTCAACATGAAAAACCTCAACAAGGAAACACGGGCCAATGCATTATTGTAATTATAATAATGATACTACAAACTGCACCTTTTATTCTGAAATGTTATGGTAATAAATTTAAACTTGAAAACTTCAAATCAAAAAACAAGTTAAAACAAAGTGTTAGGTGATTGACAGTCTAAATGTTATTGAATAAATTAAAAGCAAACACAGAATAAGCAGACATGAAGAACTATTCCGCACTGTTTACACCCTGTTAAAACAAGTGCATCAAGTTTATGAAGGGTCTGGGCATATTCGTCAGAGAGTTCTGGGCATATGTAGTCCAGGCGAGAAATTTTCTCTGTTGATGCTGTTCCTGAATGCACTAGGCCCATGAGAAGCGGCCCAGCTCCTGATTGACTCGCTTGGCCTGGCCATTGGCTTGGGGGTGATAGCCGGATTTACACAGTGAAGTGAACTGGGTGGTGATGAAGAAGAAGGGTGGAAGGATGGGCTCGGGGGCTGGTGGTTGGTCCACCGGGTCGGGACGATGGGAGAGGGCATCTGCTTTACTGTTTTTTTAGCCTGGGCAGTAGCTTACTGTAAAATGAAATCTAGTGAAGAAGAGAGCCTATCAAGCTTGATGGGATTTTAATTGCTTTGGATTCTTGATGTATTCAAGGTTTTGGTGGTCGATGATAACTTGAAATGGATGGAGTCCACCTCCAGCTAGTGCCTTCAATCTTCCAGACTTTCTTCTAGGGCAGAGGTCGGCAACCCACGGCTCCAGAGCCACATGTGGCTCTTTCATCCCTCTGCTGCAGCTCCCTGTGGCTTTGGAAAATAAATAATGAGTATTTAATTTAATTTAATTTAATCTTATTTTAGTTCGTTAGTTTTTTTAATGTAATTCTAAATTTGAAGATTATGGTGATCGTGTAATATTAAAATAAAACGTGTTAAAAAAAAATTTCGCTCAAAGTATGCGCACACCAAAGTCCAATGGCTGTCCAGAGCGAAGGTGCTGAAATGCTTTGCTGCTTGTCTGGAAGGGGTGAAAACTTTCCTGGGCAGCAAAGGGCTCACCTTTCTTGAGCTGGAACAGCCAGAGTGGCTGGAAAAGCTACACTTCATGGTAGATATGACAGCGCACCTGAACACGCGGAACACAACTATTCAGGGGAAAGGAGGCACAATCTTGAAGATGTTGCCCATCAGAAGGCCATTCTTGCTCAGAATCACAAATGGAGTGATATTGAAAACCGTCCCAAACTGGACAAACTCAGTTTGACGAAACATGGAATGCCATCCCTGACACTTATATGAACATGAAAAAGTGTGCATTTGGAGTCCTGTCAATATTTGGATCCACATACATATGTGAGCAGTTCTTCTCCAACATGAGCTATATTAAAAACAAACATCACTCATGCCTAACAGACGACAGCTTACAATCCTGTGTGAAGATGAAGGTGACGGAGCAAAAATTACATTAACCAGGTGAAATAAATACTTTAATTGGCTATTATTTTGCAAATATATATTTTACATTGTTAAGTGAAATAGTCTTTTTTTTAAATCAGGTTGACAGCTGACTGCACGCTTCAGTACACGTGATAAAAGGATGATGGCACACAGAAGCAGACGGCATTTTGGTTTGCTGCAGGTGGATAATTTAAGTTCGGCTTTTTATTTCATAAATATGTGGAGGACTCAAATGGACATAGAGTAAACACACTATAGATTTTTTATACATAGCATAGCAAAGGTAAAAAAATTATATATGCAGTGTTATCTTCATTTTAGATGTCAAAAGGTTTTTGTGGCTCCCAGTGTTTTCTGTGGGAAAATTCTCATGGCTCTTTGAGTGTAGGAAGTGTAGCTCTCTGTTGCCCACATTATAATTACTCTCTGTGGTGGTAAGTTTCTTTGAAAAATAGCCGCGGGGAACATTTTGTCTGGACAGGGTGGTGTGGAAGACTGTTTTCCATTCATCCCCCTCCTTGATCTGAATCAAGTTATAGGTGCTGCACATTTTTCCCCCTCAAAAACAGCCCCACCTTCTGTGGCCTTCATATGGCCTATGTGTCAGGAGTTTTAATTTAACAGGTGTTAGTTGTTGATCTGTCTGGCCTTATTAGTTACACCTTCAGAACTTATTTAAAACAAAAACATTTATTTTATTACACATTTATTTTTATCACCCATATTTTAACCTATATAACCTAAATTTGAACCTACAGTACATGTTCCATATATTTGTGTACTTGTTTGTTGTTCATGTGTGGTTCATGGTGATTGCCTGGCAATTACTTAGATTGCTTACTCCTTACTTACTTTCTCCCCATGTTTACATTAACATCAGCCAATAAAGTAATATTGTCCACTTGGATTTAACTTGGCCCTGAAGCCTGCAGCTAGAGCTGTGTTACACTCTTCCATGGCCTTGGTTTCTGGTGCCATGATTGGATAGACCTGGCACCGAGGAGGCAATGCATTGGGGAGAAGCTCTATAGCACAATCCCAGGAGCATTGTGGGGGTAGCTGTGTGGCTTACTCCTTATTGAGTTCTTATCGGGTGCAGTAGCAGAAGGGCTCTCCATGGTGGTGGTGTGGCACAGGAGGCAGATGTTATGTTGCAAACAGTATTGGAGGCAGCTGGTGGATTAGTGCCCTGCCAGGAGATGTGGGGGTCGTGGGCCTGGAGCCATGGGAAGCGCAGAATGATTTGGTTGGCTGGGGAGGAGATGATGAACATGAATCATGCTCCTCAGTGTGAAACAACCCAGTCTGGTGTGTGATGAGGCTGTCTCCGATGGGTTGACTGTCCACAGTGACTCTGAGAGGCGTAATTCATGGGACAATGGGGAGCCAGTTGATGGCTATTGGTATATGAGTGCTGAGAAAACAAAACTCATTAGGACCATGCAGTTGTGTGGGCAACGACTGTAGGAGTTGGAACTGAGGCTCATCTTGTCGGCTCTAGGCTCTGGCTTCTCTGAGCAGCGTGAGCAGGAGAGTGCACTTGGAGGCATCCTTTCTGTAAGCATCGGGCTAATGTGTGAAAAATATTTCGCACAGGCAGAGGAAGGCACTGATTAGCCACTAGTATTTTCCCCCATTGAGATGGCTAAGGTCTGCTGAATTTTCTCAGAGATGAAGTATTCTGTAACGATGCCTTGGGCTGGTTGGTTGGTATTTCACACCATATTTTACACAAGGTTCAAGAACTGCCTATGAGTGAGCAGCTATTATATTCTTAATCCAGCCGGTTTGACTAGCTCCTCAGAAGTGTATTTGATCTATTTGTATACTTTCTATTTGTATACATGATCTTTGTGGAAAATATTTTTATCAGATACTATAATGCTCTATTTAATACTACTCAATTAATACTTTGCTATTATTTGACTCCAACTCCACATTGACTCGGCAGGTCAGTTGAGCAAGACTCTAAATAAAGCAGACAAGTTACGCAGACTGGATGAATGCAGAGACAAGGTTTAATTTGCAATCAGTACTGATTACAATTGAGCTGCTCATGCATGAACATCCCAACAACCTCGCAGACAACATCCCAAACCATAGTCCTTTAATTCTTTTCTCTTACCTTCTCATAATATTTAAACCAACCCCTCTTTGCTGGGAAAGTCCCTTCTGTTTTCTTTCTGGAAAATCAGGTTCTTTTTGGACACCATTATCTTTTACTTTTTAACTTTTTCACATTCCATTATAATTGGACTTTCAAGGTCAATCATTAGGACTTTTACAACTTGTTTTCTTCAAACAGTTCATTTTGACCACAGAGAACAGCATGGGGAAGTTTCAGGACCACTGCTCCATCTTTTATTGCTTAGTTTTAATTTATTGCTGTTTTTCCATTACATTTGCGCTAGCCGCAGTTTTAATTGCGTCTTCCTCTTACTTACTCCCAGCTTTATCTCCTTCAACCATTGACTCCATGCACTAGTAGTGCGCAGGGCCCTCTTTGTTCTCCTAAGGATTATTATTTTTCATCATCCGGGCCCTTTTGGGGGTCTTAACATGCTCAAAAACTCATGAAAATCAGCAGACAGGTTGGATTCTGCAGCCATTAGGAGGTCAGTGTGGCTCGGCCCTGGGCGTAGCATAGCTGATACACACTTGCATGTATACATGTAAAACCCGGTACACACTTAGATGTCATTGAGCTGAACAACTTGCACATTGCAAAATGCAAAATTGCGAAGGGATTTTTGATATCTCAAATGGTTCAGCCGTGAGGAGCCATTAAACTTTATAAAAAGAAACAGGAAGTGGCTAATAATTTCTGTGTACATTAAAGTGATCTACATGAAACCTTAGGATTATGTTAAGAGTAGAAAGCTGATCACATGGATATGACTACTGTGAGTCTCAGTCATAGTGCCACCAACTGGCAGCAGAAAGTGTGTCACTTTTAGTCAAAATAATGGCAAGACATGGCTGATGTGAAACTGTGAAGGAATTTGTGATATTTTGCATGACGTTGCTATGGTGAGGATTTAATGTTCTTAACAGTGGAAAGGTCTAATGTTTCAAAACATTTTACATAGAAAGAACAACTGGTTGTGAGTAAGTTTGCTTAGTTTCATGATTTTGTGATGCTCGCACGACTCGCAACAAATTTTTACATTCATCAGTTCATTGACTAGACATGGCCTTGGCCTGACTCCTGCAGTACTAGACTATGTCCACTAGAAGCTATTTCCCCTTTATTATTATTATTTTTTTTAAATATGGCTTCATGTTCACAATTTATATATACAGAGTGAGCCAAAAAATGTATATACACTTCAGGAAAAGAAAAATAGTATGATGTATATTATACTATTCAATTCAATTCAAATTTATTTGTATAGCGCTTTTAACAAAGAGCCTTGTCTCAAAGCAGCTTTACATGAGAAACGACATAAGAAAACAACAAACATATAAACAGACAAACAGACAGACAGTCCTAAGTGAGCCAAGTGAGCAAGCCTGAGGTGACTGAGGCAAGGAAAAACTCCCTTAGATGGTAAGAGGAAGAAACCTTGAGAGGAACCAGACTCAAATACTAATACAATATAAATAATATTATGATGTTATTATCATAATATCATCATATATATCAATATATAATCTATAGCAATAAATTTAAAATATTTATACAAATTTTTCTTTTCCTGAAATGTGTATACATTTTTCTGGGTGACTCTCTCTCTCATTGTCCCTTTTGACATGACTGGACATTGCTATGATGTGTTTCATTACACCCAAACTGTCACTTTTGTCCTTATATAGTTTAGAGAGAGATCCACTGTGCCCACTCTGTCTGGTGTGCCTGGGCGGTGATAGCGCCGTTGATTGGGCCTGATCATCGTTGCTTGCAACTACATTCAAATTTACTTTTTATAGCACTGCATCAAAAAAATGAACTGATTAGCCTAGAGGGCGTGTTCAGAGAGCATGGAAAGCACAGGCACAGGAAGGACATAGAACTGCTGCTGTTTATTCAATGGGCTGATTTAAAGCCAGTAACTGTTAGCAGATGGCAAAGGATACTGGCATATAAGTTTCCTGATGCACAGATATTAATATACATCACTATGTGTGGTATTCTTATTAAGGTGATACTAATATACAGTTTTCAGTTCTATTAGTGAACCTAATGCAAACAGCATGTCTGGCAAGGACATCAGACCCCTTCATCTGTGGCTGTGTTAGCAAAGATTCTCACCACTAAGTATTTACCACCCTCTTAGATTTTTATACATTTTAAAAGCTCGAAATTGACTTAATTGGAACTATATGCCATAAATCGCATGTAATTTATGTAATGTGCAATCGCAGATTACCATGGAGAAAAGGCTACTACTTAGACAATATTCATTGGCAATGGAAATAACAAGTACCTGCACCATGTTGCTGGTAGGAAAGATCTTGTAGTATATACAAATGAACCTTGACTTATGTACACAATATATTGTTATGGTCACACTGTAATGCTAGGAATATTATTTTTGCTGGTGAAGAAATATGTTTTGTGATTTAATGCAGAACTCAGTTCATTTATAAAAAAGGAACATTTAGGGAGGTATCATTTTATTCTTATGAACACACCTGAATTCTCTTATCATTTCTAAACACACACAAAACCCCAGTGCAATTTAACACCTGAGCATAAATTTATTACATAATCACAATTAAAAGAGAAATGTTTCTCCAATATTCCATTTTGTATAAAGTGTGATTTATGAAAGAACCTCAGTACATCATAATAAAAATAATCCCCATTTTTCAGTTGAGCAGAGATTTTGTTATCCAACACACAATTTCTTTTTCTGACAAGCAATGAAACATTTCATCATTAGTACAGATCATTTGCTGAGATAAATAACAGCACCCTTTGAATTTAAGAGTACAGAACCTGCAGGGGGGTCAGTACTCTTCAGCCATGATGAGAACAATCAGAGCTGACCAACCTGTGAAGGGGTGACTACCCTTTCCCCGACCTGTGCTGTCACTGTACTGTTCCCAGATATATCCAGTTTCCTGGTACTGTTTGTAAATGTTATTGATGACATTAGTCCTGAGCTCTTGATAGAGATCAGCAGCCTTCTCTTGGTATGGTCCCTGTTTCCTGCTGTAATGGTGCAGTGCTCTTACTGCCAGGTAGTTGATGTTGATCCATATAGCCCCACGCCAGTAGGGGGCATCATGCTCTGTGTTGCGTTTCATATACATTGGATCTGAACGTGAAAGTGAGCGCAAGCCATAGGGTGTCCACAAGCGAGCAGGATCCCGAATGTCTTTCAGAATGTACTCTAATTTTTGAGAGTCGGGTGTCAGGACCTGAAGCAAGAATGGAAACAGACTAACGTAGCCAAGTGCATTCACATATTGAAGCTTAGGGGCTTTGCGCACTGACCGCACCAGGCGTTTTACTGGTAACTGCTGCCTCATCGGCCTGGGTGGCACAAAAACCTTTTCTTGTTGCAATGACACTGCCTGAGTGTGGTTACCATAGTCACAGAAGGCATGAAGCTGTTCAGACCAGTGCAACTCACTCAGAAGGCTGTTGTTGCTGAGGGTCTGGTAGGTGTGCTCATACTCCTGATGGGGTTCCCCAAGCAGCCGCGCTATGCTTGTTAAGATCCGCGATACAAGAACCATCCAACAATGCAAATCCACATGCCTTTCATCTTCGGAAGGGTGTGATGCACGAGGGTAGTCATCCAGCCCGGAAGTCAAGGTCTTAGGGTTGAGGAAGCGGTTGGTGTCCTTGTCCCTCCCACGCCAACGGTAGGAGTTGGGCAAGGGTCCAGCTTGAGTGGTGTTATACCAGTCGAACCATGTCTGCAATCGGGGGTACAATCTTCGTAGGAAAGGTAGAGCATCTTGCAATTGTGGTGCATTTGTAGGTTTATCAAGCTGTTCCAAAATCTTCTCCAGGACAAGAAAGAATGTTGGTGGATTTGCATTTTCAGTGTGTTGCACCACAAACTCTGAAGGGACCTTGCTGAGTGCCTCATCACCAAGGATCTGCTCACGTGGGATCCAGCCTTCCACATTCATCAAATCCAGCCAGTGAGCAACAGCCTCACGTGTCAACTGAGGGTCCCACTTACTGATGAGAAGCTGGTGGAAGCCTTCATCCCACAGGAAACCCCTTGGGAAGAAGGAGCGGGAGGGCACTGCGGTGAACAAGGCACCCTCAGGGTAAAAAATGGGATAATCATGATAATTCGATTGCACCACGGATTGTCCAAAGAAGTAGCCCATACCACCAAGCATGTTGCTTAAAGCAGCTTTGCCAAACCTCACCTGATCTGGAGTAAACCCTTTAGCCTGGAGACTAAATGTCTCTTCAAACTTCTCATTGTAGGACAATTTCAGCCTCGTAAGCTCCTCAGTCAGCACAGAGCCCTTCAGCTGATTGGGCCGGTCATGAAAACTTCCGGACTCAAATAAAACCTCAATCTGGAATGGGACTTGGACAGTAACCTGGTGCACCACAAAGTCACTCTGGATGCGATTATCATTTTGTGGAGGAGGTGTGTAGGTATCCACAGCGATGTAAGGCCTTCTTTGATCAGTGGATGGACTGAAAACAAATCTGTAACTCAGGCTGTTTTTCACAATGTCTGTTAATTGGTTCAGACCAGGGCTTTGTGTCTGCAAGTAATTATAGCTGCGGAGAAGAGACATATCATATTGTTAAAAAATTAAATGATGACTTATGCTATCACTTCTCCTTAAGCTACTGATTTCTGACTGGTTCAATCTGACACTGAAGTCATACCAATAATCTGACTGTTTGGAAATGACACTTTATATCATTGTTAATTGAAAATCTATTATCTAATAGTTCATTATTTATGAACAAATTATTATAAGATTAATATTGTAAGCATAAAGTGTGAAATGATGACAGAAAACAGAAACAATATTTTTTTCCATCTTACAATAGCAATTTGTGTGAATATGGTTTATTATTTAAAATACCTTGCATATTTATTGGGAGATGCTGCTCCACCGGTGGGTTTGCTGAAAGTGATTTTGAACTCCCCAAGTTCCTCTGAAGTGCCTGTAACATGGCTTAAGCGTGTCTTATTCTCAATGTGAGCTTGCAGGGAACCCTGGGTATCTGCAGCCACGTAGAACATCAGTGAGATGACTGGAGCATTAGGACCAGAGCTCTGGAAAAAGCCATGACAATGGTATGAGCACAAGAGAGGATGTGAAGGGTCAGAATGGCAAATGCGTCAAGAAAGGATTTCAGAACTTCAAAATGGTGGTGATTTAAATAAAAGTTCATTTGTAGACAAAACACAAATCCATTAGCCAGCAGCACACTGGACAAGTGAAAGCTCTAGGAAACATGCCCAGTCCTATATTTTGCCTTAAAACCTGTTTACTAACCTACTAGGCTAAAAAAAGTTGTGGAAAAAAATGTAGCTAAACTCAAAATAATAGTTAGCTAGTTGGGATGATATTTTTCCATCTTGTTATCCCTTTTACTACCCTATGTCAAAGTTATTTTCTTTTCCCCATGCTAGACTATAACAAAGATGGGAATCTGACAATCAAGCCTCAGATCCTGCAGAATACATACAGCCTTCCTAACTACAGAAACCACTAGAGAAAGCAACCAAGAAAATAAAGTATGACAGAGGTGCAAGATCATGGCCAGTGGGTCTTTCAAATTGGGCTAAATTTCTGAAGGTATATTCATCAAGATTGATAGAGACTGTGGACATTGGTAGACACTGGAGGAGAATTACACTTAAGCAAACTGGAAGAGTTGCACACAATATTTAACAATCAGACCTGGAGCTCTTGGACTCTTCCAATAAATTCCACCAGACTAAGAAAGAGAGGCACACAAGCCAGCATTAAAGCTATCTCAACTTGAACCAAAGTTCCCTTTTGAGACCCAGAATAATAATAAAGATAACTATGAACTTTGAAGTCAAAATCAGACTTCTCAGCATGCTGCTTTCTCTAAATATCTTCCCAAAGTTCTCTCATTTGCTGTGTGAGCAGGAGAGTTCACATCACTGGTGTCCAGTTTTAAACTCTTGTCTTAATGTTCCAGATATCAAAGGGCTTCGCAACACCTTATCTGCATAACCTAACTCGGTCTTCCCAAAAGATCTTGAATTTCTTTCTCTAGATGCCTGGCATGTTCTTCTCTGACATATGAGGATGTGAGGGTTTAAAATGTTTCTGCTTCTCTGACTGCTCAGTAGTGAAATGAGTCACTCCAAAAGTTTCTCAGCACCTTCTTTTCAAAGATGACACACTGTCATTTTCCCTGCACTTCCTTTGGCAGTGATGTTCTAATACTGACTAGAACTCTCTAGAGTTTGCCTGAACTAAGGGTAGTCTACAGTGCTTTTTACATTTACAATTTTTTACAAGCTAAGAGAAACTTCCAAATGAGTAAATATAAACTTTCTTCCGCAGCATTACTTACACGTTCCTTGCCGATAATTCTCCACGTCCAGTCGCCACCGTGTTCTCCTCCCAAACGTTTCACGAAGGTCGTGGTGAGCGTAAAGTCGGAGTCTTTGATCTGCTGCATGCCAAAGTTGATGCCGTCGTGCATTAGCCAGCCGTAGGAATGCAATTTGTCCCCCTGCTCACATGTGTGCCTCAGCTCAACGCCCTTGGGAGAGAACTGTCTCATCCACATCAAGCCTATGGAGTCACACAGATGGACTGACGTTAGCATGAAGGTGGAACTGGGGTTTTATGTACACAACAATTTAACTTTTTCGATATATTAAATTGTCGTGATTTTCACATAGGCTGACGTCTGTGCATATATTCAAAGCACCACCCAGTTTAAAATCCTGTCAAAACAAAAAACAAAAAACTCTGTAAAATCAGATGTACCTGTGACCACAGATCTTGGACTTCTTGTTTTCATGCCAAAATAAACGTGTGGTCGATACGAGCCCCAGAATCTCTCAGGAGACACAGCTGCAGTGGTGCTGTTGGCATCTAAGACCCGGGGTGAAGGATGACGCGTCACAGCTCTCCTGGCCATGGCCGAGCGCATGTACAGGGCGTAGAAGAACCAGACGAGGCTGAAAATGCACAAGCCGATGGAGATGTTGATGAAGATCTTGCTCACGTTTGTCTTTTCTTTTTTCTTTTCCTTTTCCTTCCTGACCACAACTGGTGGTTTCTCCTCTTTCTGAGAATGAGACTCTCCATCAATGACCACATTCCTCTTCCTGGGCCTCCCCATATTTGACTTGACCTGGCTGAGATCAAAGGCACAATGTTAATTTTAGACTAGAAGAAGTACAATTGTGTGGTGTCTCAATACAACAAGCATAACACTGGAGAAAAACCAGATGAATTAAGATCTCTTTGTTGAACAAACCCTGCTATATAATGTTCTCATGCAATGTGAATTGGTGGCTGTGTGGCATGTGAAGCAGTTATTATTATTATTATTATTATTATTATTATTATTATTAGTAGTAGTAGTAGTATTAGTAGTAGTAGTAAAAATGTGGCATTCATTCAAATAACAAGCTGCAAAAAGAAAGAAAATGTTTTATCTACTGTATGGAAAGGGAGGGGTTGGGCAAGGTAAACACTGACTAGCCTCTTTCCCTTTTATATCCCTTTTATATCCATTTATTTACCTGTTAGTAAGGTTACCTTTTAATATAAAATAAAAGGAGACATGGTTTAGCAGCTCTGTATTACATAGGGGTGGAGTCAATCTTTGAAGATGTGTTCATTACGGCCGCATGAAATATTACAGACTGCACCATTAAAATCGAAATCTTCTTCTTCTTCTTCTTTCAGCTTTTCCCTTCAGGGGTCTCCACAGCGAATCATCTCTCTCTCCACCTATCCCTCTCTTCTGCATCCTGAAATAACTTTAGATGGATTTGACTGAGTAATTATGAATTATGAACCATATTCGGAGCCATTCCCAGAACTTCACAAATTTAATTACTAGGTCTATTTGCAACATTGCCCGGGGATTTAAGCTGTATAAGCGCTACATTTTGGGATGTCTTTAGGTCTAAATTCATCACGTTTATAGGAAAAATTCAACTTATTCTTAGCATACGTGTTTATTATTATTATTATTATTATTATTATTATTATTACTGAAACCATAGCCTCAATAGCAGCAGCATGTATGCAATTCTAACACTAGGTATAAGACTAATCACTTATAGCTGTTGATATGATATGATGATGATGATGATGATGATGATGAGTAGTAGTAGTTCTGTATTATAGCGTACCTTGTTAACAACACAGCCAGACCCGGAAATACAGAATGAATAAACACATTTCAATCCTTCTGTAGCGTCCTAGCTTCCTTTTTTCTTCTTTATTATTTCCTGTGTTGCAGGTTACATGAGTGTAACCCCCTGGAACTGACCCGATAACGGGAAAAATGCTCAATAATCACGGTTTAAACGCGAGTTATTATACGCGAGTTACGCGACTTACGCGGAATTATATCTACCTTAACGGAGTAAGTACCGGGTTGCTCAAGCCCACCTGACTCGGGGGGGTTGCCACTTCCGGGTATCTTGTGTAGTTGTCCTGGTCATCTCATTGGTGATTGGTCAGCTGTCTTTCTTCGTCACGCAACAATATTTTCTAACGTTCATAGCGTGACGTTAATAAGCCGTTATACGTGTCACACTCTATAAACGCTATATATGCTTGTCCGGAAATGACGAAGAAGGGAATTTAATTGAGCGCCTTTAACTAAAAAATTCACAGCTGCAGGAAGCTTCGGACACACCACGCGTCCACGCGTCGCAGTCTGCTGACGTAGACAAAAAACGAGGCGCTATAGAAATGGCGCTGACGGGTCATGGAAAGCACACGTCGACTTCTAAAACGTTAACTCAGCCGCCATATTGGAAAGGGCAGTATTGAGTCGTAAGGCAGTGCAGGTCTATGGAGACTCAATACTGCCCTTTCCAGTATGGCGGCTGAGTTAACAGGTCTATGGAGACTCAATACCAAAGATGAATAAATGAATGTTAAATAAGTAAATAAACAAACAAACACAGTATAGAGAGGAAAGTATGCTGACGGCTGGCCATTACACCTATACGTCTTCTTCTCCAAACTGCTGACTGACCTTAACACAAACATAATTTGGCTCATTCAGGAGCCACGTGATGCAGTAATTCCATATACATCAACTAATAACGTTCACAACTTCATACATTCTAATTACATGCTTTGAGAGAACATCAATTAAAAAAAAAAGAGATCTTTTTGACAGATATGTACGGAAGCCCAGAGAGGCCATGTGATATTATTATTTTTGCTTTTGTTTTCTCGTGATCTCGACTTAATTTTCTCGTGATCTTGAGATAACAAAAGTTGTTTTCCCGTAATCACGACTTAATCAGAACCGCGGTGAAGTTACTTTGATATCCGGACATTAGGCAGACATTCGGAAGCGCTAGTTTAAGGACCGTCGACTAATTTCTGTTCGACTGAAATGTGGTACTTGTTACTTAACTGACTACGTTCCCCAGTTACTGTAATTTCTTCTTAAATATACATATGACATGCGGCATTGCAAGCAGCATTTGTTTATTTATAAATAAAAATTGAATTAATTGATAGTATTAATTATGTATCATGTGAATTAATTTGCTATTATTAATTTATTTTTTTATTAAAAATAAACTTTTTCTTCAATAGCTTCTAGGTCATGTGACCCTGTGACCCAAATCTAGTACCAAAATGATCTACTTGGACACCTCCACAGGGTACACCTCTTTGTATCCCAAAAATCTCTTTTTTTATTTTTATTTAAAAAAAAAACAATTTCTTCAATAGCTTCTACGTCATGTGACCCTGTGACCCAAAACTAGTACTAAAATAATCTACTTGGACACCCCCAAAAGGTACACCTCTCTTATCCCAAAAAATGTCTTCAATTTTTACCATGATTACACACCATTTTTTATTGTTATTACACAATAGTCTTCTTAAACACACAAGCAGCATTTCCATATTTTTTTTTCTGGCTGTTTGAAGCTGCAAAGTGCCACACTAGCCCTGTTATATACATATATATACATACATACACATATATACTTATATTACACACACACATACATACAGGGGTTGGACAATGAAACTGAAACACTGGCCAATTTAGTGTTGGAGGTTTCATGGCTAAATTTGACCAGCCTGATGGCCAATCTTCATTGACTGCACATTCCACCAGTAAGAGCAGAGTGTGAAGGTTTAATTAGCAGAGTAATAGCACAGTTTTGCTTAAAATATTGCAATGCACACAATATTATGGGAGACATATCAGAGTTCAAAAGAGGAGAAATTGTTGGTGCACGTCTCGCTGGCGCATCTGTGACTAAGACAGCAAGTCTTTGTGATGTATCAAGAGCCACGGTATCCAGGGTAATGTCAGCATACCACCAAGAAGGACGAGCCACATCCAACAGGAGTAACTGTGGACACAAGAGCAAGCTGTCTTAAAGGGATGTCTGGGTGCTAACCCGGATTGTATCCAAAAAACATAAAACCACAGCTGCCCAACTCACTGCAGAATTAAATGTGCACCTCAACTCTCCTGTTTCCACCAAAACTGTCCATCGGGAGCTCCACAGGGTCAATGTACATGGCCAGGCTGCTATAGCCAAACCTTTGGTCACTCGTGCCAATGCCAAACGTCGGTTTCAATGGTGCCAGCAGCGAAAATCTTGGGCTGTGGACAATGTGAAACATGTATTGTTCTCTGATGAGTCCACCTTCGCTGTCTTTCCCACATCCGGGAGAGTTACGGTGTGGAGAAGCCCCAAAGAAGCGTACCACCCAGACTGTTGCATGCCCAGAGTGAAGCATGGGGGTGGATCAGTGATGGTTTGGGCTGCAATATCATGGCATTCCCTAGGCCCAATACTTGTGCTAGATGGGCGCATCACTGCCAAGGACTACCGACCCATTCTGGAGGACCATGTGCACCCAATGGTTCAAACATTGTATCCTGAAGGTGGTGCCGTGTATCAGGATGATAATGCACCAATACACACAGCAAGACTGGTGACAGAGTGGTTTGATGAACATGAAAGTGAAGTTGAACATCTCCCATGGCCAGCACAGTCACCAGATCTAAATATTATTGAGCCACTTTGGGGTGTTTTGGAGGAGCGAGTCAGGAAACGTCTTCCTCCACCAGCATCAAGTAGTGACCTGGCCACTATTCTGCAAGAAGAATGGCTCAAAATCCCTCTGGCCACTGTGCAGGACTTGTATCTGTCATTCCCAAGACGAATTGATGGCGTACTGGCCGCAAAAGGAGGCCCTACACCATACTAATGAATTATTGTGGTCTAAAACACACACATATACACACATTGTGTCTCACAAAAGTGAGTACACCCCTCACATTTTCGTAAATATTTTATTATATCTTTTCATGTGACAACACTGAAGAAATGACCCTCTGCTCCAATGTACAGTAGTGAGTGTCCAGCCTGTATAACAGTGTAAATTTGCTGTCCCCTCAAAATAACTCAACACACAGCCATTAATGTCTAAACCGTTGGCAACAAAAGTGAGTACATCCAGTACAACAAGTGGAAATGTCCAAATTGGGCCCAATTAGCCATTTACCCTCCCCGGGGTCATGTGACTCGTTAGTGTTACAAGGTCTAAGGTGTGAATGGGGAGCAAGTGTGTTAAATTTGGTGTTATCGCTCTCACACTCTCTCATACTGGTCACTGGAAGTTCAACATAGCACCTCATGGCATATATATATATTTAGCCCCCCTAAAAATTCTGCAATTCTCCGTAAACTGTACACAAATTCGTGATCTCCTCAGTCCCCTTTAAATTTCAGATGAAAACGGCGGCTCTTCGGCTCCTCCCCGTCTTTCAGCGCGTTCTTCCATCCTACAGTTTGTACTACATGCACGGAAAGTGTGTGTGTGTGTGTGTGTGTGATCAGGAAGACTCGTATTTGTCTTGTTCAGTATTCAAATGTTATACACATCTATGCAATACAGTGGAATGCTGCAATAAGTTTACCATCCTACCCTATTAGTCAAACCTTTATTTTATTTTATTTTATTTTATTTTATTTATTTATTTATTTATTTATTTTTACTATTATACCCTCATTATACCCCCCTTAAATGAAAATCCTAGAATCGCCCCTGGTAACAAGTACCACATTTCAGTCGTACAGAAATTTGTCGACGGTCCCTAAACTAGCGCTTCCGAATGTCTGAACATCAAACGAACTTCTCCGCGGTCTGAAATTGCTCTGTCCGTCAGTGATTGACGCCTTTCATGGTGGTGGCGAAGACGCCAACGTCTATGTGCAACAGTCAGTTGAAACTGCGCCTAATTTTCCAGAGAAAAAATACGTCATTAGATTATGATTATGTCGTGATCACGAGAAAACAAAAGCAAAAATAATATCACATGGCCTCTCTGGGTTTCCGTAGATATAGTCAAATTCTCCACCTTCCTGGACGTTGCGCAATCGAGGGACAGCGCTTTCACGGCCTCATTTTAGCAACAGCGTTATTCTGCCATCTAGTGGCCAAACTGGGAACTGCAACACGTTGTATATCTGCTTCACATGATACGATATAAAGGACAAGCAGCGTGTGAGCTTTGCTAGGGATCAGGCGTACTGTAATCAAAAAGTACTACATTTATCCTAGCGCAAATGTTGTCATTTTTTTTTTGTAATTAACTATTCATTTCAACAACATGCTTAGATCTTAGAAATAAATATGATACAAATGTCAGTTAACATTATTCTGAGCAGTCAAGGTGCACAAGGGGAACATGGGGGCTGTAAAACAGCAGAACAATTATGTTTTCCTGCTAAGATTTATGTTAGACTTGACCACCTGTCTAATATTGTGTTGGTTCCCCTTTTGCTGCCAAAACAGCCCTGACCCGTCCTGCACTGTGTATTCTGACCCCTTTCTATCAGAACCAGCATTAACTTCTTCAGCAGTTTGATCAACAGTAGCTCGTCTGTTGGACTGGATCACACGGGCCAGCTTTTGCTCCCCGCGTGCATCAATGAACCTCGGCCGCCCATGACCCTGTCTCCGGTTCACCACTGTTCCTTCCTTGGACCACTTTTGATAGATACTGACCACTGCAGACTGGGAACACCCCACAAGAGCTGCAGTTTTGGAGATGCTCTGATCCAGTGGTCTAGCCATCACAATTTGGCCCTTCGTCAAACTCAAAGCTCAAATCCTTACGCTTGTCCATTTTTCCTGCTTCTAACATCAACTTTGAGGACAAAATGTTGACTTGCTGTCTAATATATCCCACCCACTAACAGGTGCCATGATGAGGAGATCATCAGTCTTATTCACGTCACCTCTCACTGCTCACAGTGTTATTTCTGATCGGTGTATTTGTGCATAGACACTACAGAGGAAAAAGGACCCTTGTATAAAAACAGGGTCTGTAGCTTGTAAATTGTATCCTTTGTAAAGTGCTTAAAAATGAAAATACTGTAAATACATCACAGCTAAAGAAAAATATGAAGTCCTACATTGGGACAGTCTGACTTGGTAACTCATACAGAATAACTAATATATTCTAACACAGGACACGCCTGTGTCCTAGGAATCCATTTTAAACAAAACAAATGAGATGTCCTAAACAAAAGCGAGGATCTAAGCAGATACACTTGAACAGTAACATACAGCTCTACAGATGTGGAAGAAAAAAGTTTAAATTACAAAGTACAGTCAAGATTTCAGTATTTAATGCTTTGCCTGTTGTGTGATGAACAATTACACATGTATTTGTGCAGTAATCTTATCCTGCGTTACATTAAAAACTATATTTTATATATATATATATATATATATATATATATATATATATATATATATATATATATACACTATATTGCCAAAAGTATTCGCTCACCTGCCTTGACTCGCATATGAACTTAAGTGACATCCCATTCCTAATCCATAGGGTTCAATATGATGTCGGTCCACCCTTTGCAGCTATAACAGCTTCAACTCTTCTGGGAAGGCTGTCCACAAGGTTTAGGAGTGTGTTTATGGGAATTTTTGACCATTCTTCCAGAAGGGCATTTGTGAGGTCACACACTGATGTTGGACGAGAAGGCCTGGCTCTCAGTCTCCGCTCTAATTCATCCCAAAGGTGTTCTATCGGGTTGAGGTCAGGACTCTGTGCAGGCCAGTCAAGTTCATCCACACCAGACTCTGTCATCCATGTCTTTATGGACCTTGCTTTGGTCACTGGTGCACAGTCATGTTGGAAGAGGAAGGGGCCAGCTCCAAACTGTTCCCACAAAGTTGGGAGCATGGAATTGTCCAAAATGTCTTGGTATGCTGAAGCATTCAGAGTTCCTTTCACTGGAACTAAGGGGCCAAGCCCAGCTCCTGAAAAACAACCCCACATCATAATCCCCCCTCCACCAAACTTTACACTTGGCACAATGCAGTCAGACAAGTACCGTTCTCCTGGCAACCGCCAAACCCAGACTCGTCCATCAGATTGCCAGATGGAGAAGCGCGATTCGTCACTCCAGAGAACGCGTCTCCACTGCTCTAGAGTCCAGTGGTGGCGTGCTTTACACCACTGCATCCGACGCTTTGCATTGCACTTGGTGATGTATGGCTTGGATGCAGCTGCTCGGCCATGGAAACCCATTCCATGAAGCTCTCTGCGCACTGTTCTTGAGCTAATCTGAAGGCCACATGAAGTTTGGAGGTCTGTAGCGATTGACTCTGCAGAAAGTTGGCGACCTCTTCGCACTATGCGCCTCAGCATCTGCTGACCCCGCTCCGTCAGTTTACGTGGCCTACCACTTCGTGGCTGAGTTGCTGTCGTTCCCAAACACTTCCACGTTCTTATAATACAGCTGACACTTGACTGTGGAATATTTAGGAGCGAGGAAATTTCACGACTGGATTTGTTGCACAGGTGGCATCCTATCACAGTTCCACGCTGGAATTCACTGAGCTCCTGAGAGCGACCCATTCTTTCACAAATGTTTGTAAAAACAGTCTGCATGCCTAGGTGCTTGATTTTATACACCTGTGGCCATGGAAGTGATTGGAACACCTGATTCTGATTATTTGGATGGGTGAGCGAATACTTTTGGCAATATAGTGTATATATACACATGTATGTATGTATGTATGTATGTATGTATGTATATATATATATATATATATATATATATATATATATATATATATATATATATATATATATATATATATACATAAAAGATCATTTTATTGGTGACTGGTCAAATATCAACAAAAAAAAGTTGAGCTATTGGGTTGCTGCGTAACATTAATAAACGTAATGTAGTCTGCTGTTGAACAGTTACTGGTTATATTAGCTTACTTGGCTAACTAAAGCAGAACTAGTCGTACGCAGCATTAATTAATATAATGACAAATTTATTCACACACACAATAAAATTGCTATAACTAGGATTTCTTTTGAAAGAAAATCGTCAATATTATTACGATTGCAGGAAGTGCTCTCACCTGTAGATGTTTTTCTCAAAAATGTTGAATTCTTGTACGAAGAAAGCAAATGTTCCTGAGGTGGCCGAGCAGGAATCTGAGTATGCAAGACTGTTTGCTTTTTGTACAAAATGAAACAAATCCTGCTGGTTTGTGGGTAGTGCGATGGGGTCAGAAATTTGTTTCCTCATAGGTTAGAGTATTTCGGCAGTTTTACCCACTGTGCCTCTTGCTGTGCTGTAATCAGACAACTATTGTTTGTTTATTTGTAGTAAGATACACTATATTGCCAAAAGTTTTGGGACGTCTGCCTTTACATGCACATGAATGTAATATGGAGTTGTCCCGCCCTTTACAGGTATAACAGCTTCAGCTCTTCTGGGAAGACTTTCCACAAGGTTTAAGAGTGTGTTTATGGGAATTTTTGACCATTCCTCTAGAAGTGCATTTGTGAGGTCAGGCACTGATGTTGGACGAGAAGGTCTGGCTCACAGTCTCCGCTCTAATTCATCCCAAACGTGTTCTCAGGTCTCTGTACAGGACAGTCAAGTTCCTCCACACCAAACTCACTCATCCATGTCTTTATGGACCTTGCTTTGGTCACTGGTGTACAGTCATGTTGGAACAGGAAGGGGTCATCCCCAAACTGTTCCCACAAAGAGCATGAAATTATCCAAAATGTCTTGGTATGAAGCTGAAGCATTAAGAGTTCCTTTCACTGGAACTAAGGGGCCGAGTCCAACCCCTGAAAAACAACACCTGAACTCAATGATTTGGAGGGGTGGCCCAATACCTTTGGCAATATAGTGCATGTTGCTTCAAAATGTAATAAAGAAATTTTTTTATACTTTAGTAAAGTACATAAACGAAAGATAAAAAAGACATAAAAAAGATACTTAAGTACTTCGTACTGCTATGAAAATGTCTTAAACCCATCCTAAAAGAAACTTTAATGGCGTCGAAGGCTTAAAAAAACAACAAAAAAAAACAACGATATTCAAGCCAACGTTTGTTTTTATACACGTGTGACAAGCAGCAGTGAGGAAGGAGGTAATGCGATTAAGCCATTGCAATTACAGAGCTCAACAAAGCATAGCTCTTTTCTGATGAATTGTCATCATCCGAAGTCTCCAGGGGAAATAGTTCTAATAAAATAATTACCAGAAGTAATAAGCACAGGCTTTGTGCCCACATAATCACATCATTCTAATTAGTTCATCATTTTCCATAAAGGAACAAAGGTGTGTGTGTTTTTTTTCATCCCATCTATGCTTGATTGGGAAAAAAAAAAACACGAAATTGTTGAGATTTAGATGAAATTTGATAGTAGGGGTGTGATAGGGGTCTTCCTGAAGATTTGCAGTAGTTTAAGAGAGATTTCATTCAGACAGCAGATGGAGCCAGAGTACAGATGATGCCTGCGAGAAACATGGCATTTAAAACACTATATTGCCAAAGGTTTTGGGACACCCCTAAAAATCACTGAATTCAGGGGTTGGACTCGGCCCCTTAGTTCCAGTGAAAGGAACTTTTAATGCTTCAGCTTCATACCAAGACATTTTGGACAATTTCATGCTCTTTGTGTGAACAGTTTGGGGATGACCCCCTTCCTGTTCCAAAATGACTGTACACCAGTGACCAAAGCAAGGTCCATAAAGACATGGATGAGTGAGTTTGGTGTGGAGGAACTTGACTGGCCTGCACAGAGTCCTGACCTCAACCCCATAGAACACCTTTGGGATGAATTAGAGCGGAGACTGTGAGCTAGACCTTCTCGTCCAACATCAGTGCCTGACCTCACAAATGTGCTTCTTCTAGAGGAATGGTCAAAAATTCCCATAAACACACTCCTAAACCTTGTGGAAAACCTTCCCAGAAGAGTTGAAGCTGTTATAGCTGCAAAGAGCGGAACAACTCCATATTACATTCATTTGCATGTAAAGGCAGACGTCCCAAAAGTTTTGGCAATATAGTGTAAGTTGATGAACACACAGTACAGTATATCACTGATTCATTTCATTTTAATATCAGTTTATTTTTTTATACTGTGCTTTAAACATCATGCTTCATCCCAGAGAAAGAGAAAACTGGATCTATACAGAGAGCCTTAATAAACAAACCACAAGTGAGAAGAAAGAAAAACTGAATTTTTTCTGAGTTTTTGTTTTAAAAAAAAGAACCTATTCTTCTACTGCGATTTATATAGTTACATTATTACATTATAATTATATAGAGAACATAAAGAGTCATTATAACACCAGGTAATAACCCCTGTTCCATTCTCATGAGAGAAAATTCCAGTGATGTGCACAATGGCTCTTCGAAGTGATTTGAGTCGTTTAGTTCAAATGATTCTTTAACTAATCTTTTACTTTTAGTCTAAATCTTGAATCTGTTATAGAGCTTAAATGTCAATTTTAAGCCAGTTTCTATATAAAAAAAATACTATAATGTGAACATTCTAATTTTTTAAGAAGAAAAATGTTCTTTATACCTGTAACCCAACCCCTACATGTGATTTCTGAAATCAAATGATATTATAAAAGTAACCGTTGAAATAAAATGTACTTATTGGTTCATCTTTGCAATGAATAAATAGAACCTAATAACAGAAGGTGCTAGAAATGAGGCTTTCAGAAGGGTAAACATATCAGAGGGTTCTAAAAAGAACACCCCTTTTAGACCAAGGTTCAAGTGTTTCTCTAATTAATGTACTACAGTTTGTACTACATGCACTGAAAGTGTGTGTGTGTGTGTCTGTGTGTGTAATGCAGGGGAGCCAGCCTCCCATCCAGGGTGTATTCCTACTTAATGTCCAGCATTCCCAGGAGAAGCTCCGGATCCACTGCAGCCCCGAGCAGGATAAAGCGCTTACTTCAGATGGATGAATGAATTTTCTATACAGTCCTGAACATCCTTCTGGAAATTTCCCAGCGCTCCAGACTGCGGTACTGACTGGCTTGTGTAAATGTGAACTGTATCTAGGTGTACTCTCCGCCTACATGGCTCTGAAAATACATTTCACATGTTTAATGTTTTTTTGTGTGTGTGTGTGTGTGTGTGTGTGTGTGGCAGGCGTAAAAAATCTCACTACAGAGAAAATCCCCAAACCTGCATTAATGAATTAATTAGCCAGTGAATTAGTTTTCTAGCAGTGTGAAATTCTCAAAAATAATCAACTCAAATGCTCCTTAAAAAATTAAATGAATAAAATACAATAAAATATATAATACCTCTTGAAATTTTTCACTGATTAATGAACATTCTTCCTGTTTTCTTTCCATTTTAATTTAATTTTGATTTTTCTTTTCATTTCAGAATTATGTTGATCAATCCAATACATTTAAGTGACAAAATAATAATAATAATAATAATAATAATAATAATAATAATAATAGTAGTAATAATCATCATCATCATCATCATATGAATGCATTAATAGATTAAGTGATTTAAAAATAAATAAATAAATAAATAAATAAATATTGACATGACCAGAACAACTATAGTATTGTACATTTAAATAAATAAATATATATGAATAAATAAATAAATAATTAATATATATATATATATATATATTATGTATTTATTTATATATATATATATAAATAAATACATAACTAGCACTTTTTTGTAATCGAATATATTTATATTATTTTATTTTGTTTTATTTTTTACTTCGTATTTCCTGATGCTCCTTATTCTCTGCTGCTTTCAGGTCTTCCTGCAACTCATTTTGCATGACTTTTCTCTAGTCTCTTCTTTCTTCTCGTCAGTCTAAGGGCACTCTCCTGTTCCGGTTTCAGTTCCATGAGCTTTTCCACCTGCTGGTTATGGAACCTATTTGTTCTTTAATGACTTTACTGTGGCTCTGTAGCTTTCTCGGTTGTTGAGTGTTGTTTTATAACGTCGTGGTTGAGAACTTCAGGAAGCTCCTTCGCCTTATCTGTGATTGCTCCTTGTGCGTTTTAAACCACGCGATTTTGCACAAGAATCCATCCATCCGTCCATTTGTACACAGCATGGTGGGGAGCCTGGAGTCTATCCCAGGAGACTATGAGCTTGAGTTGGGGGACACCCTGGAACCCTAGACTGGGTGCCAACACACACACACTATAGGAGATGCCAATCATCTTACAAGGCATGTCTCTGGACTGGAGAAGGGAAACTGGCGAACCCCAGAAGAAACCCCTGAAACCCAAGGTTCTTCAATGAGAATTTGACTTTTTAAAAATATCTTTGTTCATGCTTATGAAGCAGAGAAGACCTTGTGTAAAATTTCAAGTGCAACAATAGAAGTGTGTGAATACTCATTTCCTCTCACTGGATAGTGAATAGGCTGTGTATGTGTGTGTGTATGTGTGTGTGTATGTGTGTGTGTGTGTGAGTGCGTGCACATATTCGGAGCTGCCCAAGGTGCTGCAGCGCCGCCGAAGCCCCGCCCACTCCGGAGCCATGTCACGTGACCCTCTCTCAGTCTCAGGCTGGCAGTGAGAGTGGAGCAGCCAGGCAGCGCATCTCAACCTCCTCCTCCTCCTCCTCCTCCTCCTTCTCTCTCTCTCTCTCTCTCTCTCTCGCTCTCTATCTATCTATCTCTCCACCTCTCTTTCTCTCTCCTCACAAAGCGCAGTGGATTCTATCCGTCACAACTTGCAGAGCATCTGAGGTAAACATGTTTATCCTCCAAACGCATGATTTGTTGTTGTTGTTGTTGTTGTTGTTGTTGTTGATGTTAATTATTGCTGCTGTTTTTTTTATCCTTTCTATTTTAATCTGAGGAAGGACGCGTTGATGCAGCTCTCAGTGCCAGAGATATGGACACTGTAGCTGCGTAATGACTGACTTACTGCCAACCTTCCTTTCGTTTCCTGTTTAATCTGGGACAGAAGATGATCAGGGTGTGTGTGTGTGTGTGTGTTGCATGGTGAAGTGTGTTTGATTTACGTGCATTCGTAAAACAAAGAGAGAGGGAAAGAGGAGTTGCGCTATCGATGCGTAAGTTATATCACAAGTTAAGGATGTCGTGCTGAAGAGCCTGCCTGTTCTGAAGGTGTGACAGTCGTGTTATTTCCTGCTCGGGTTCTGCAACAGGGTGTCTGTTCTGCACGGAACCTTCCGTTCTGGTCTCACACACCGAGAAGCGTGACTACTGTTTTTCTTTTTAAATAAAGGGCATAAAGAGTGCACAGGTACAGGTCCATGTGCATGCCTGTAGATGAAACAATGCAGTGTGTGTGTGTGTGTGTGTGTGTGAGAGATCTCATCCTGTATCTAATGCGATGTGGTCGATATGTGTTGATGATGCTTTGACTCATCCGCATTTGGAAAATTAGAACCATGTATAAAAAAAACAGGACAAAAAAAAATCACTGTTTGTGCAAAAGACCAAAGAATTCCCTGATTGATAAAAACGCGGTTCTGAAAGGGTCTGGGGAATGAAAATGGATGTAGAACCCTTAAAGGTTCTCCATATGGAACCACTCCCTCAGTCCAAGCTCCATGTAGAACCTTTTGTGTAGCGGCTCAAAAGAACCCTTAAGTGCTCATGGAGTCTTCAAAGAAGCCTTAAAGAACCCATTTTATCTAAGGCCTTGAACATCTTTGTACTTGGTACTCTTCGTGGTTCTTTGTCAGAGAGTATGGTTCTATAAAGAACATTTAACATCCATGAAACGTTTCTAATGTACAAAAGGTTCTTGCTAAAGTGGGAAAAGGTTCTTCAGATGATAAAAATGTTCTTTATGGCAGTCAGAATAAAAAAGAAGTCCCATTAAGAACTGTTTACTAAAAACAAAGGTTCTTTGGGGAAATAAACAATGGTTCTTCTATGGCATCACTGTGAAAAGAAAGAAATGGATTCTTTGAGGGATCTTTAGATAATTAAATTAAATGTTCATGGATTGCTAAGAATATTGTGGATCTATGTGGATCTTTTTTACTCTGCTGTAGGTTTCCAAATAGAACCTTCTGTGTATGTAAGCGTTCCTATAGAGGAACATTCTAAACAAATACAGAATTCTAAATTGTTTGAGAGCATACAGAGTTGAACAATGAACAAATCTTTTTCTTTCTTTCTTTCTTTCTTTCTTTCTTTCTTTCTTTCTTTCTTTCTTTCCTTTCCTTCCTCTTCAGGCTCTGCACACAGTGTGATGCTGTTCTGAGAAACGATGTCTGTTGTGCTGTTCGACTCGACAGCACGATCATCTCTCACGTCTCTGAGCATCTTTAATCTGACCTGATAAACCTGAGCGTAGCGTTTAGCATGTTGCGTGGTGGTGTGCACGTTCTCCACTGACTATGAGGATCGTGGATCATAAAGAAGGAGAGAGAAAAGCTCTGAGAGGAGAGGACTGAGAGGAGAGCGGTGCTGATTCATTACCGGACTAACCTTGGTGCCTCGTCCAATGCTGGGTGAAGAATGTTCTCTTTAGGAGGTTCTACTCCCTCCTATGGCGTAGGATTCATGGCCAGGAAGTCAGTTCTGCCCTTCAGCAGCAGAGCCGAGGTCGTTGGTGTTTTTCTGGAAATCAGTCTCCACTGAGTTGTGGGAATCACGTTCTCTGAGAACTTTTTGTTTTGTTTTTTAAGATACATAGGAACCATCAACTTTATCATGGTGCTACGGTCATGTCCCGGTGCTCGTCTGCTCTGGGTCGGACTCTTCCTGTGCACCATGGTGGACGCCAGTGCCAGCCTGAAGTTCTCGGGTGCTGAGGGCCAGTGGATGGCGTTCCCTATGTGGAACGCCTGCTGCGAGAGCGAGATGAGCTTCAACATGAAAACTAAGAGTTCCCATGGACTCCTGGTGTACTTCGATGACGAGGGTTTCTGCGATTTCCTGGAGCTGCTTATGAACAACGGAAAGCTCAATCTCCGCTTCTCCATCTTCTGCGCCGAGCCGGTGGCCGTGCTGTCAGACGTACAGGTCAACGACAGCCAGTGGCACGCCGTCACGGTACGGAGGAATTTCCAGAACACGACGCTCATTGTGGACAATGAGGTCAAGTGGGTGGAGGTGAAGTCCAAGAGACGGGACATGACCGTGTTCAGTCACCTGTTCTTAGGAGGGATACCGCCGGAGCTACGGTCTGTGGCGCTACGCCTGACCTCGAACGCCGTGAAGGACCAGGTTCCCTTTGAAGGCTGGATAACGGACTTGAAAGTCAACGACTCCGCGCCTGTCATTCTGAACAGCGCAGGAGTGGACAGTGATGCGTGCGACGACGATAACGTGTGCTTCAACGGAGGAGTTTGCAGCGTCATCGACAACGAACCCACCTGCAACTGCTCCGAGACGGGATTCCAGGGAAAAGACTGCACCGAAGGTAAGAGATCCGGAGCTCTTCTGGTTTATGGTTCCATAGAACATAAAAAGCATTCTAAATAACAATTTTACTCTCTAGAAATCTCTCCTTGATAAATGTTTACAGGTAGCATGTCAATCATATCTCAATATTTAGGCTAAACACAGCACTGTGCTAATTTCCCCCACAAGGTACCTAGCTTAGCTAATTCCACTTCATAAGTAGCAACCATTTAATTTTATCTTGGCAAGGTTAGCCAAGTTTGTTTACAAGCTAGCTAGAGTTAGGCTAATGCTGTGAAAAAATCTTTAAAGAAGACATTTTTAAAAACTGCAGGATCATTTGATAATTAAAAGCTTTTCATGATTCAACATTTTTTAAATTAAACTGTTTCATGCTTTATAGCATAGTGAATTAGCATAGATATTTAACTTATACTGCATAAACCAGTTCCTTAGCTTGCCAGTGAGGTAGCTAACACTGGGCTAACGTTTGTATTGTGTAAATAACTAGCTAACCTGCTAGTCAGATGTATATCTGCTGTATATAACACTGACTGTACAGTTTTTGAGAAAGTAAATATCTAAAACTCGTGCTAGCTATTGTTAGCTGGTTGTTGTTTATTCAGCACACATCATCAAGCTCAAAAATTTCAATTCCAGTGTTCCAGTCAAGTTGAACGGAGCATAACGTTATGCTAACTCTTATATTGTGTATAATGGTGCTAGCGAGCTATGAAACTGTTGTGTAAACTGGTGACCTGGATCAAATTAGCAAACAATCTAGCATCAGGCTAGCTCAAGTACTGGGTGAAAATGGCAGTGACTAAAAAGCTTGTTTCATTTTTTATTATTTTTTAAGCAAAATCAAGATGTTTTGGATGATAAATAAACATTTGTAGTGTCTGTTAGGACTGAATTTGAATTGTTTTTAAATTTTTTTATTTTGATTTTTCACAAAACTTTTAATAATATTACCAGTTTAAAATATTCATCTTGCCAGTAGTGTTTTGTTTGCTAACATCTATATGAATATTATTGGTAATTTTTTTAAAATATTTTAGAGGCAAATAAGATTCATTTTATTTGATTTATTTTCATTTTTATTTATTTATTTATTTACTTTTGCAGTAAAATTACCTACAAGAAACGTTTGGTAATATAATAAATAGAACATGAGAGTAAAAATGCTAAATGAGAGAGAGAGAGAGAGAGAGAGAGAGAGAGTTTAAAAGGTTCCTGTGTTGTCATTCTCTAAAAAAAAATTAGAAAATTAAAAAATTAATTAGGAAATTAAAAATTAAAAAGTAGGTTTTTAAAAAATAATTACATCACTATAGTAACACCAATAAGTAAAACATTTGATGAAATATGAAGTGGATTTGAATTACACTGTGGAGGAAACTGATATGGAGTTGTTGTTGTTGTCGTGGTGACATATTTCAATCTATTTCTACTCTGACTCAGTAATCAATCTTTTTGTTACTTCCTGGAAAACTTCATTAGCTAAACATGTTTGTGTGTCCTCGAAAGCATTAGCTAGCAATAGGGATCATCAGTCTGGTAATATTAGCTAGATAGAGCGATCAGCACTCTGGTAATATTAGCAAGCTTGAGCTATCAGCGTTCTGCTAACATTAGCAAGCTAAAGTTATTAGCACTCTGGTAACATTAGCTAGCTAGAGGTATCGGCACTCTGGTAATATTAACTAGCTACAGATATCAGTATATTGATAATATTAGCAAGCTAAAGCTATCAGCACACTGGTAATATTTGCAAGCTAGACCTAGCCAGTGCTCTTTTAATATTAGCTAGCTAGAGGCATGAGTGCTCTGGTTATTATTAGCAAGCTAGTTCTATCAGTATATTGGTAACATTAGCTAGCAGATCCATTTCCTGTGCTGCAGCGCCACACGATGGCTAGTGAAACCTTTCCGATGTGCACTGTGGGCCATGTTGAATTCCACACAGCGCTCTGAAACAAAGTGATGTCATTTCCTGGACCGGGTTTGTTGTGTCAGATGGGGGTGACTGAGTGACTGAGACTGGACTGGGTTTATTTACCCCCTGAGTTACTGCTGCTTTCCTCTAAAACCCCAAATGTACCTGCTCCACAGATCTATTTTTGGCTTCTGACCTGCGCAGTAAATAATTTAAAAGCATTTATTCATTACTCTGATCAGCGGGGGGATTAAAGGATTTGCCCCTTCATGCGGACGCACACACAAATCCCTTTGTTTGGTTGAAACAATCATTCTGATGCACTGCTCGTGTTTGTGTTAGCCTTCGCTCTGAGCCGCTCATTACAGAAATCAGGGAGATGTGCAGCGTGACTCACTCGCTCACTTGCGCAGCGTCTAATGCCACAGATTTTTTTATTTATTTTACGCTCTCGACGTCTCACCTGGCTGAACCAGAAACACTAAATCAAGTCAGTGTGTGGTGTCGCTGGTTTTGTATGAGTGTGTGTATTTATGCTTCTTTGTTTAAATGGCTGCTGAAGGAACCTAAAGTCTTTGCTAGGAGAGACCTAGCTTAAAAAGTCCTGCTACTCCTGCTAGCTAAAGTGCTAATATTGTTTCAAAACAATACAACTAATCAGCTTCAGTTTACATACATATATATTTTTTTTAAGCTAACATTTGTCAGTAGCTTGCTAGCTAGCTTACCCTATTCAGCTTACATGAGCATAGAAAAACATAGACAGGTTGTTCATAATAACTTGGTTTAAAAGTTAGCTAAATTGGTTTCTATGCTAATGGACTCTAGCTAGCGTGCTTACATTAGCTAAACAGGTTTCTATGGTGAATTTGAACTAGCTAGCTAGCCTACATGGACAGGCTGTTTGTGAGAAATAATAACTTGGCTAAATTAGCTCCTAGAATAAAATCTTTGCAGCCTTTTCATTATTTATTTCAGTAATGGTGATGTTTTAATACAATTAAATGAAATTTCCTTTTTTAGAGCATGATGGAAAGTTAATGGAATTTTCCAGCGGGTAATTTGTGGTACTCCTCCCTGTGAACGAGGCGTTACTATAGAATCAACCAGCACATTTATATAAACCTGTTCTGTTGTAGGAAATGAATCAGCGTCTTTCGACCAATCAGAATTGCAGTCTCCTGCACTGCGTCACATATCACTGTTTATTCAAATCCTCACATGGCCCCGCCCCATACATCACCTGACCCCGCCCAAAACCTAACCTGACTCTGCCTAAAAGTTAACATTGCCCCACCCAAAAGCATCACCTGACTCCACCCAAAACACAACCTGACTCCGCCTAAAACTTAACATGGCCCGCCCAAAACATCACCTGACCCCGCCCAAAACACAACATGACTCTGCCTAAAACCTAATATTGACCTACTCAATACATCACCTGACCCCGCCCAAAACATAACCTGACTCCGCCTAAAACCTAACATAGCCCCACCCAAAACAGAACCTGATCCCATGAAAAACAATGCCTGACCCCGCCCAAAACATTACTTGACCCTGCCCACTTCACCAGTCCAGATGCCTGTTTAATGCTTGTCTTTTAAGCCATGCCCACAGTTGCAGCATTGCTGTAATCATAGGGTTTTTTTTGCCAGCATTCTATAAACGAAGAGCACTGATGCAAATTAGCCTTTTAAGCAACGCAGCAAGAGCAGAAACAATTCATCAACCGTCGCTAAACTCCAGTGTAATCATTTCCATCCAGAGCGCCGGGATGTGCTTACACAGTGATACATTCAAATACAGGATCCCTTTAAACCACCGCGTAAATACCTAGCGTGCACATCCCAAGGCAGGGTCTGTGCCTGAGGCTGCGTCTGACAGCCGTATGTGGTTTAGCGAGACTGTGTTAAGTATTTTGTCTGTCAGGGTCTGACGATGACAGCAGCGTCTAAAGACAGAAATATGACGATGTCGTGCTCTTTAACATCCACCATATCAGAAGGAAGTGACAACGAGGTGCTTCCCTCGCCAAGCGCTCCCTCGCTCATAGTCAGATCGAAAGTTCACCTGATGCGTGGAGGGAGTCTGTCAGTCTGTCAGTCAGGCAGTCTGTCAATCTGTCTGTCTGTGAGTCACACAGTCAGTCTGTCTGTCTGTCTATCAGTCAGTCTGTCTGTCTATATGTCTGTCAGTCAGTCAGTCAGGCAGTCTGTCAATCTGTCTGTCTGTCAGTGAGTCACACAGTCAGTCATTCTGTCAGTCTGTCTGTCTGTGAGTCACTCAGTCAGTCTGTCTGTCTGTCTGTATGTCTGTCTGTCTATGTCTGTCTGTCTTTCATTCAGTCAGTCTGTCTGTGAGTCACTCAGTCTGTCACTCAGTCAGTCAGTCTGTCTGTGAGTCACTCAGTCAGTCTGTCTGTCTATATGTCTGTCAGTCTGTCTGTCTGTGAGTCACACAGTCAGTCATTCTGTCAGTCAGTCTGTCTGTGAGTCACTCAGTCAGTTAGTCTGTCTGTCTATCAGTCAGTCTGTCATTCTATATGTCTGTCTGTCTTTCATTCAGACAGCCTGTCTGTGAGTCACTCAGTCTGTCACTCAGTCAGACTGTTTGTCTCTCTGTGATTCTCTCAGTCTGTCTGTCTGTCTGTCAATCTGAGTCACTCAGTTAGTCACTCAGTCAGTCTTTCTCTCTGTCTGTCAGTCAGTCTGTGACTCACTCAGTCTGTCTGTCTTTCTGTCTGTCACTCAGTCAGTCAGTCAGTGAGTCTTTCTGTCTGTCTGTCAGTCAAGTCAGTCAGTCACTGCGGCTCGCACTCAGACGGATTAGGATCCTGTACGTACAATCCCGAATATGAAATAGATTTTCCCTGACAATATTTTTTTTTGTTTTTGGAGATTAAACGGAGTTGTCAAGAGCGAACCTCAAATTGACTGCCATGTCCTGACGCAAGATTACTAAACGATTACATGAACGATGGATAATATGAGTGTGTGTTGTTCTCATCCGGGATAAGTTCTCAGTGGGAAGAAAACACGCTGAGGAAAATTTGATGCTTTTAGTAAGTCTAAATGAAAATTTATTCAAAACAACAACAACAACAATGAGTGTTGACTCTGACACACTGTTCATTACTCCCTTCATTTTATTTTTGAAGAACTCAAGGTACACTTGAGCAATGTAGTACAACAACAACAACAGCGGGTTGTGAGTGGGTTTGGGATTTGTCCACTCCGAGCCATTTTGTTCATGCCTCCATATTAATTTTTTTTTTGTTTTGGGAAGAATTTAAAGTTGAACATGAAAACAAAGAAACTGAAATTTTCCTGGTAGATCTCCGCGTCTCAAAAACTAGCATCTACTCTTGTCTAGCACAGTGTTTATTAAAGTGCTAAATGACTAACTAAATATCATTTAGCCAAATATCATTTTTTGCTCAACATCCAACACTGAAAAAGATAAGTTCCTTGCTTATTTTCATTTATTTTATTTTTTTTTAAAGTGCGTTTTCACAGCTTGATGAGCTGTAACGCCTACGATGTGGAGAACATTTCACGTCTTGCCTCACGTGCACCACCAACGTGCCGCCTCACGTGTAACACCACCTGCTTTCACAGCATGAACGTTCACACTCCGGCACCCGGCTCGTCATTTTTTTGCATTTCTTTTCTCTCCGTGATGACACGTCCAAACGAAGGAAATGAGAGCAATATCCACAGATAATATTCATGCTCGTGTTCGGTTCCTAACCTGGAGGAAGTGTGTGTGTGTGTGTGTGTGTGTAAAGCAGGTGGTGCAGATGAAATCGTGAAACCTCTGCCAGAAAAAAAAAAAACAGTGCAGCAAGAAATACAAAGAAAAAAAATCATTTTTTTTTAATGAATCTTTTTACGAGCGAGAACTTGGCAGTCGCTTCGTGTCTGATTTTGTCTTCTGAAAATGAATGTTGGTTTAAGCAAATGTGAGAATTAGTCATCATAGGAAGAGCTAACTGTGGATCAGGAGCAATTTGGACACCCAGGATCTTTTAACACCACAAAAGTTTTTGCCCTGTTTAAAGGATTTAAATGTAGCTTCATTTATTTATTATTTTTATTGCTGATTCTGGAAGCAAATGCTACTCGTCAAAGCATTAAAAATGTTTTAAAATGATTTAATATATTTTTAAACAATATCAAAAACATAAATATACATTAATATACACAGATCAGGTATAACATTATGAGCAGTTAGAGGTGAAGTGAATAAGACTGAGTATCTCCTCATCATGGTACCTGTTAGTGGGTGGGATATATTAGGCAACAAATGAACATTTTGTCCTCCAAGTTGATGTTAGAAGCAGGAAAAATGGACAAGTGTAAGGATTTGAGCTTTGATGAAGGGCCAAATTGTGATGGCTAGACCACTGGATCAGAGCATCTCCAAAACTGCAGCTCTTGTGGGGTGTTCCCGGTCTGCAGTGGTCAGTATCTATCAAAAGTGGTCCAAGGAAGGAACAGTAGTGAACCGGTGACAGGGTCATGGGTGACCGAGGCTCATTGATGCACGTGGGGAGTGAAGGCTGACCCGTGTGATCCGATCCAACAGACGAGCTACTGTTACTCAAATTGCTGAAGAAGTTAATGCTGGTTCTGATAGAAAGGGGTCAGAATACACAGTGCAGGACGGGCCAGGGCTGTTTTGGCAGCAAAAGGAGGACCAACACGATATTAGGCAGGTGGACATAATGTTATGCCTGGTCAGTGTATTTATTTAATATTTATTTATATACCGCATATATGTTTCCTTATTAAACAAACAAAACCTATATTTTAAATTCTTTACACAGGGAAAATGCTACATTTTGTTCTTGAATCATCCTTAGAGTCCAGGAGGTGAATATTACTCTTTAAATCACCAAAACTGCAATAATTAAGTCATAATTTTTTTTTAATTAATTATTTTTTAATAGAAATATATTGTGAATGTGAATAACATGGTATTTGGTGTCTTTTTCCTATTTAGCAATTTTTGGTCTAAGAAAAGAAAAAAAATGTGAAAAAAGTAAGACAATAAAATTCGATTCTATACAACATGCTATTAATTTGAACTAAAAAAAGAGAAAAAACACATTTATTCTTATCAAAACTTCCTGTTACCATCAAAAATCCTTAAATTAAATTAAATTAAATTAAATTAAATTAAATTAAATTAAATTAAATTAAATTAAATTAAATTAAATTAAATTAAAACATTTCAGAATTGTCTGCAGTCCTATATAATCGACCCACCACTTCTTTAACTGTAATCCAATTTTGAAGGTGAAGTCAGTGGAGTTCTTGACATTGCGTGAGAAACAGCATGTGTAATGCCACCTCTGGGATTAAGGTTATTAGGTCTATAAGCTACTCGCTGATTATCCAGAGGATTGGGATCGAGCAGAAAGAAACAGAAAGTCGTAGAGATGAGAGGCAACATCTGGCTAATAATATGTAGCTCACTAGATTTGGACACCCAGGATGTTTTAACACCACAAAAGCTTTTGCCCTGTTTAAAGAATTCAATTTTTTCTTTTTTTTTTCCATTTCTTTTTTTTTTTCATTGCTGAATATGGAAGCAAATGCTACTTGTTAAAGCCAAAAGATTACATAATTGATTTAATATATTTTTAAACAATATCCAATGCATATTTTTTATTTTTTGTAAAACAAAAATGTGCATTTTTTTATTCAGCAAGATACATAAGCATATAGATGTCAGGCGACATATGACCAATAATATTTAGCTCACTGAAAAAGCTTTAATTCAAAAGTGTACATCATGAATCGTGTAACATTAGTATGTTTTAATGTGAATTATGCAAGTGTGGATTTTTAATGAATTTCTGAATAAAATCCAGCACCTGAGCTGAGAATTGTGTCTACAACACTGGTGTTTTGTAACAGACACATCACACTGCAGAACTTTCATCTAAATTTAATACCCAAACCTAAACTGAGCACTTTATTTTACTGTAGTTCCTATACACTTCCTCATGAGGTTCCACACTGCAGTCATGTGCTTTACATCATTCAGTCCAGTTATATGAAGCTGATTATAAACCACAATTGGTAACTTTTATGGTAACAGAAATTTGTTCTTAAAAGTGACTCACCACATATTCCTTTCATCTCAGCGTGTACATGTCAGATTGTTCGCTTAATATTACATTATATACATACATTTTATTTTTTTATGTTAGAAAAACACATTTCCACAAACCAGACGTTTTCATTGTTGGGATGTTGACAGATGTCAGATTTGAACCGTCATGTTTTTTATTATCATGTCCAGCTATTTTATCATTTTCAAAAAGCAGTATGCTGTAGAGAAGAGCAAAGATGTCTAGAGTTCAGTTCTAGAGAGCTTCAAGTCAGGAAAATACTATGGATATTGTGTAGTGATGAGAAACACACACACACACACACACACACACATCCGTCTGTGACTGCAGCTTTCCATCGATTTCAAGCAGAGCGGCCGGACACTTAGCCGTGGCGTCCCCTCCGTAACTGCATTGTAAAAGGAATAAAGAGGAAGCTGAGCTGTGGGACGCTTTTAACCAGCAAATCTTCAAAGCATTAATATGAAAAAAACGTCAAAGATCAGCTGAATCACGTCACTCCGTTACCGATAAATCAGAGTATCGGCTCAGAAGAGGCGCACGTGGCGGCATGCTCAAATTAGATCCACGTTTACTTTCCCAGTATTCAGCAGACACCTTTATCCAGAAGTGCTTTATCATTTCAGATGAAAAAACATTTCCTCGTCCCTCAGGTTGTAAGACAGTATCAGGAATCCGAGACCGTGTTAGAGAGGAACGGCAAACAACACTAAAGGCCTGATCACAATTAGCATTTTAAATCTTTTTTTTTACTTTAATGTTGCCAGAAATTTGAACAAGCCGATCTGTCACATAATAATGCAACACTGGACAAAATATCTGGACTGAATCCTGAAAACGAACAGTGGGATTTTATAAGAATTAAGGGTCCAAGCACCTTAGTCCCTTTACTCCAACTACAGAACACCAAAAAAGTATTTTAACGTAATTTGGCACAGTGTTTGAGGACGCTCTCAGTCACCTTCACAATCCATCAAGCACTTTCGCGCCACCGGCACTAATTTAAACAGTAAACAGTATGTTACTGTAAACAGTATGTTTACAGTAACACACTATCTATGTAGCTCCCTTGCTCATGAATTAGTATATGGTGTACATGATTTGAGACACTGGTAAGGATCCTGGCTCACTGAGACACTGGTGACTTCATCAATCACTGTATAAAAACCCAAACACATCAAATATTTCACTTTTATACATCCCTATAAACATGTTAGCTTAATTCTCTCATGCTGCTTTAAGCAGGATCACAAGCTAGCGAGTGGATTTTTTCTCAGCTGAGATTTTGATTTGTCCACCATATTTACTGAGCTCAGAGGCTTTAGAATGTATGATGTCATTTCCACTAAGAGAACACGGTGAGCATAGTTGTATTGGTGCATTGTGAGATATTTTACAGTGGAGGAATTAAAATGTCTGTCTCAGTGATCAGCGGCCTGACTTTTGCACTAGGGAGCTGATTGAGATGCATCCTTCACGACCCTTTATTTTCTGGCATATTGGATTTCCCACCAGTTTGTGTTTTCAAAAAATTTACCCCGATTCTTCTGATACAAACTTTGTCAAGAACGTTGGATCAAGGCATCGTAAAACCAACCTAAACAAATGTACATTTTAGATTTTTTTAGTTAGATTTTTTAAACACTTTCTGACCAATCATAATCCAGAATTCAGCAACATAGAGTATATATGTTTACTGCTCATAACACAGTTAGTACGAGCGCTAATTTGAGAAACAGCTTTTCCTCCTACAGAGGTGGAGAACAGGTGATCATGTGTTCAGGAGAACAGGTGAACAGATGATCAGGTGACCAGGTGATCATGTGATCAGGAGAACAGGTGATCAGAGCGCTTGCATGTGATGTTTGGTGCCTTGCATGCTAACATGCAAAGGCTAGTATTGGTCTGCATGCTGCTTTAATGAATGTCTTCCTTTCTCTCTCCCTGCCCCATCTGTGCTTACAGAAGACATCCGAGCTGAAGGTGGGTACTGCATTCTTCATCCTTATTATTAACTTCCTCTTTACCTCAACTTTCACCTCTAAACTGCTTTATCAATGTTACATGAGCACTGCACGGACGGTAGGTATGAAATGTACATTTTATATATTTATTTACTTATTTATTTATTTGTTTGCTTATTCATTCATTTATTTATTTATTATTCATTTATTTAGTTGTTTGAAGAATATTTAGTAGCTTTATTTATGATAATATGCAAATTTTCAAACGGCAACAAAAGACAGAATGTAGATATAATAAAAAAAAAAAAACCATCAAAATCAATCAATAAATAAAAACACTGCAAAAAAATCATAGTATGCATGAAAATATCTTCCCACTTATTATAAAAATATGATTAATAATTTACATTTTAAATATTATATTTATTTTATATTTAGGTATAAATAAACTGTATATTTTTAAGCCTATTTCTCCAAGTTAGCCATCCTTAATTTCAGACTTTGAAATTGAACGTATATTAAATTTTTTTTTTTACGAGATTATGATCAACAATTTGCAAGATTATTAAATTTACACTGAGACATTTTTCTCAAATTTCAAACTTGAAGCTTTTTTTTTTTGATTCTCCTTTTAATAATAATAAATAACTTTAATAATCATTCACAGTGAAAATAAATTATTTGCTTCTATTTCAAAAAATTATTTTTTATTATATTGGCTGAATATATTGGCTGTTTTGGGGGGTTTTGTTTTGTCAATTTTATTATTATTATTATTATTATTATTATTATTATTATTATTATTATATTAATTTTTTGCAGTGTGTAATTTGAAAACATCGTATAAAACATAAACCTGTGTAATAATTCGAGCAAGCAACTTTGATTTATTAAAACTTCATATAAAAGGGATCGCCTTCAGCTTGAATCCTCAGCACTTTACGTTGCCGGTGAAAAGAAAAGCGTGAGAAACGATGCGTTCTTTAAGTCAGGTTTTTCCGTATCCGTAGCGACGGGAGGAAACGCTCCTTCAAGGTTGAAAAGGTAAATCATCCATCTGCATGATATCCATATCAACTAACGGCAGGGAGAAAAATTCCTCCCAATCCACCGTGGAGAAAATCAACCGTGGCACCGACCGGAGACGGGAAAAGAAAAGAAATAAAGCCGAGCGGATGTAAAGGAGGGAAAGTGTTTTTCTTTATCAGATTGTTGTGTTGGAGTGGGTTGATACGTCTAGCGAGTATCATCAGGGTCATCTTAATATTATTCAGTTCAGTTTGACTTATAAAGAGCTTTTTATCACGGATAATGTCGAGCGAGGAGGAAATAAGAACAGACTCAGTGAGGGGAATAAAATAAAAGGAGCTACAATGACTGAAAATGGATTAGGGTTAAAAATATTATGCCGTAAATTTGATAATAATCATCATATTATATAATCAAGCCTACAGAGTCATAAAGAAGTGGTTTTGACCAAAAGAAATCCAACAAAAATCCCTTAAAATGGTGATTTATGCAAGGTAAATAGTTGGCTTAGCGATTTTTACCTCACATGGAGTAAATAGCTAACATTTAGCTGGCAAATTATTACAACTTTCGTTTCCTATCACTTATTTTCTTCACCCACAATCAACGTAGCAAACATTAGCCTAACTATTACAGTGAAGATAAGATAAGATAAGATAAAACTTTATTGATCCCACAGTGGGGAAGTTCAATTGTCACAGCAGTTCAACAGATAGTTAACGTTACATTGCTGGCAAAGGAGCTAGCTTAAGCAATATATAAGCGAGGCAATACCCAGGATTGCTAGCAAATGACATAATAAATAGTATCTTCTAAAAGCAAGCTAGCTAACATTAGACTGAAGTTTGTTTGGTTCTCATGGGCGTGAACACAAACACTAGAAGCTGTAGTTATCAGAGCTAGCAAGGGCGCTAACAGTAGGCTCACCTTCATCTTGTGTACTTAAATCAGTAGTTAGCTTTATTTTTAATCTACTTTAGTTGATATCTAACATTAAGCTGACAAATTATTACATACAATAACTTTCTTTCCATAGGCTGTCACGTTATCTGCTATTTTCTTCATGCACAATCAACGTAGCAAACATTAGCCTAACCATTAAGTCTGTTGGCAAGTTAACATTAACATTAAGCTAAGTCAGTATCCAAGTTTGCTAGCATGGTAAATAAAAAGTAGAAGGTTCTAGAAGCAAGCTAGCTAACATGATACTAGCTGTCATATATTAATACTGGCTAACTGACATACACTGTAATTAGAAGCTGTAGTTATGAGAGCCATTATATTTAGCAAACAAGTGTACAGGGTTTTTAGCAAAGTAGCTGTACTACAGTAGGCTAACTTTTATTTTGTGTACATAAATCAGGAGCAAGTGCTGCTAGGAAGCTAATGAAACGTTTCAGTTCAAGTAAAGCTGGACGATTTATGAGCCTAGGGCTTTGACGCTGCCAGTAATCCATGTGATGGATCTGTCGCTATAGAAACGATAGCGTATCAGAACGAGCGTGCTAATATAAAGCGGTGATTTGTAGCTGCTTTACTGTCAGAGCTGCTGTTCTGGAAAATTAATCAACATCTCCTGACCAATAGGAATCAACAGCAGTGTATCCCTCTGCTGAAGGATTGACAGCTAATCCTATGCTAATGGATCATGTTAACTGCTAGCTTGGGCAGACGGTCAATTGAAAAAAATGTAGAAATGGTAATAACCTCCTCCTCCTCTTCCTCCTTCTGCTCTCACCGTGACATTTATGCGACGTAATGCTTCAGCTGGTGGTACAAATGTACTTAAATGTTGTGCAGTGGAGAGGAAAATGATGGGTTGCGCCGTAGCCTGGATGTGTATCGGATTTGAGCTCCAGCTGTTCTGTTTACGTCGTAAATCAGTGAGGTGAACAGTAAAGGATTGTGGGGGAGGCAGGTAGGTCGGATTAGAGCAAATAAAATATCCTTCAGGAAAAAAAAATGTATCTCTTGATCCTAAACACAAACCTGCTAACATACGTGTTTTTTTAAATTTTTATTTATTTTTTACATTTTTTTTTTACAGTACACTAATGGCTTTTAAGTCATCACCCAAAAATATCCAGGATTTTGTAAACAATTTTTAAATAAATATAAATAAAAATAATCCATGTACGAATTGGAAGAGATTTATAGCTATAGGTAGATGTTTCGATTTCTCCCGTATGAACTCCGCCCCCTTCAAGCTCCGCCCCTTCCTCAGTTTCACATTAGTAATCTAGATTTTCCTGCTTGAAAAACCAGTGCATTCATTTCCTGTCACTATAAACCGAAAAAAAATCCATCAATTTGTGTTTACCTTCGCTAACTTATATGTATATTATACAACATCATTTGGCTAAATATATTAATTATTAATTAGCTGGTTATGTTAAAAAATCCAGATCTAGGCGATCTACAGCTTCCACCTTACACAAGGGATTTGAGAAAGGACTATTCCGAGAATATAGTGCGGATTTAACTCCGCAAATCACCTCACGTTAGCTTTGACTAGCGATGAAGACTAGCAATCTGAGAATTCCTTCAAGCCAGTTGTTTAGATTTGACATGTCATAACTAATTTGCATATTAAAATCGTACCTTAACAGCTAGGTCTAGAAAACAGAGCGAATGCGGCGTTACAGATACTTTTCCGTCCAGTTCTCCGTTTTGTCTTTCCATCCTCCGTCCTGAATCAGTCTGATCCACCAGACGAATGTTGTGCACTTGTGCTATTTGCTGACTGTGCTCTTGTTTTCCTTTAAGGTCTGGCACACCTGATGATGGGAGACCAAGGTATGTCCTCTCTTTTCTGTGTTCCTACTCTCACTCATCTTCATCTCGCCTTTCCTCCTCGTCTGCCTCATTGCTTTTGCTGCACTTTAGGGGTTAAAGAGCTCAGGTTCTTACGCCGAGCTCCGACTTTGCTTTGGGCCTGCATTTTCTACTCTGATAGAGATTAGATTGGAACCAAAGAAGCACAGCTGTGGGACAGGGGGCAGGGCTGGAGCAGGGGCTGGGACAGGGGCAGGGGCTGGGGTGTGCTGTTAATGCTTCTCCTTAGAGGAAATGGGATTGGGATTGAATTTACATTGACAAAATCCCGTCCTAATACTCTCTTAGATGAACAGGGTTCCTCAAGGGTTCTTTATATTGTTAGAGCTTCTCTGCTTCATGAATGACTTCCCTCCAGTAATCCTTTCATTTTCTTCAGTATGGAGGTTCAAGTTACTTCAATTTCATCAGCCAATCAGATCCATGTTTCTCCAAGATCATCATTTAATGGTAAAGCGAGCATAGCATTGAATGATTTCTCTCTCTGTCTCTCCAAGCTGAGGTGACCTTAACTGTATGATTCACCTCACGGTTCCTCAAGGGTTCTACGGATTGTTGAAACGTCAATGCATCCCTCTAGAGAACCTTTAAGGATTCTTGATCAATGTTCCTGGAAGTCAGATGGAGCATTAAGATTAAGATCATTGCTAAAAGGTAGAGCAAGCATGAGACAAGCTTAGACAAGTTCAACTTTACGTTTCTTCTAAACTCTAAGAACAAAAGGGTTCTTGGAGGGTTCCCTGGACAGTCAAGGTTCCTATGTTTCCAGAGATCCTTCAATGTAACCCTTTAATTTCTAAAAGTGTTGCCCATCTGTTTCACCAAGCTTCAGGGTTAGGAAACTAGCTGGGGAACCAAACTGGACCAAAAGCATTATGCTTAATTTGGTTTGCTTAAAATATTCTAAAAAGCATTCTTTGACTAGTTAATGGTTTTATTTTTTGCTACGAAATGCAAACCCTCAGTTATATGGCTCCTCCATCAGAACTAGCACAAGAACTTTTCTAGATTTGACTCATTTTTCTTGCAAGATGAATATTCATGAAGGTTCTTATTGTTAAAATGGGAGAGCGAGCATCAGATGGAACACTCTCTCTCTTGGCTAAGACTAAACTGTATAATGTTTTTGGGAGAGCTTTCTGCAAGAACTGAGAACTGCAGAAAGTCATACTCTCCATCTAAAGTCATTCCACCATTCAGGAAGTAGAAAGTGGCTAGTAGGAAGCTAGGAACCCTTGAGGAAGCCTTTAATCTGAGCATCGGGGTAATTAAGGCTTGGTTTATTGCATGTGGCAGTAGAATGAATCCGTCTTCCCCGCTTTAGCTTTTCATCCACTACATCAACAGTGCATTTTACCTTCATCTACACCAGTCTGACCTCATCACACAACCATGACTTATGTATCTTCTTCTCTTCCTTTCTTTTTTTTGCTTTTCCTTTCTCCGGGCTCTGCTTCCTCTATGGAACCATGTCATCCAATTTCATAGGTAAAACTAAAGGTACTGAACTTTTCATTTTCTTGCCATTCCCTTTGCTTTGTTCATGACCCTGTGTATCTGAGATGAAGTGCTAAAATGTCCATAGCTAAGCTGAGCTGAACTTTCCGAGCATAAGAAAATGAAGGTAGGTTCTCTCGACAAATCTTTGGTCTGGCTCGAGCAAGGAATTTACATAGGATTTATTTTACCTAGCGTTACGTGTAATGCCAATCGCCTTACGGGAGGCGGCATGTCTCGCCGGCGCTTGGACCCGGTAACTACTTACTCGATCACGGAGATGGCTTTTCAGGGAGCACATCTCAGCGTGGAAAATGAGTCATTTTTCCCTAGAATTGAGTGTTTCTTCACTGGAGGTAAGTGGCTGCACAAGACGTCTCTCAGCTCCGCTCCCTGAAGACCGCTTTGCACAAAAAAATTGAAGGCAAATGGCTTCCCAGTGATTCTCAGTTAAAGGCAACAATTTTCCCCACTTAGCATAATTAGCGGCTGAGAAAACAATAGAGCCGCCTCGGTTGATAACGGCTGCTTCATTTATTTCTGTCTCCGGACATAAATTCCCTCTCGTATAACGTGATCAATCCGATTTCCAATCTCTGTAAAGCGTTTATAGAGATACGCGAGCACATCACTGAAGGAGCGATCATTTGTTCTGATGTATTATAAAGTTGTGTCGTTTATCAGATATTATTAAAGCTGACTGCGATGCAGATGAAGTTACACAGCCTTCCTGAAACCTGCTGTGAAGTTATTTATCGAGGCACAGCCGCTGCGTGATGTAGCGGTAAATCTTTCAGAGCATTCCATTTTAAAGAAAAAGTTTTGTTTAAAATGGATTTTTTGGTTAAATCTTTGTCCACAGTGCAGAAATATGCTAGCATGTGTTTTCATTATTTTTTATTTTTTGGAAACATGTCTATAACCAGAACATAAACAAGCTGGTGAAGTAAACATTATTAGGTTTCGCTAATGAGCAAACAAGCTAGTGATTCAGACTTGTGGAATTACTGGTGTGTAGAAATGATGAATTTAGCAAACAAACAAACTAGCAAACAATCTGGTAATGCTGACATGAAGGTGTTCGCTGTTAAATTACTTGTGATTCTGTGAATTTAGCTAACTAGCAAACAGACTGGTGATGTAGACAGGTTAACATTAGCTATCAAACAAAATATTCAAGATTCAGACACGACAAATTTAGCTAACTTTCAAAACTATTGGTGATGTACAATGGACGACTTTAGCTAACTAGCAAACAAATGGGTGATGGTGACATGACATTTTAACTAGTGAAACTACTTGTGATGTAGAAAGGATGAAATAGCAAACAGATTTGTGATGCAGACAGGATAAAGGTAGCATAAATACTGGTGATTCAAACAAGAGAAACACTAGTTTGTATGCTAGTGATTTAGTGATCTGGTGGTTTTAGACAAGACAAATTTAGCTAACTAGCAACCAATCTGGTAATGTTGACATGATGTTATCTAGTGAAACTACTTGTGATGTAGAATGGATGAATTTAATTAACAAGCAAACAGACTGGTGATTCAGACAAGAGACTTACTAGCAAACTATGTAGTGATGTAGACAGGATGAATTTAGCTAACTAGCAAACAATCTGGTAATTCAGACATGACAGATTTAGTTAATTTGCAAAAATGCTGGTGATGTAAAAAGGATAAATTTAGCTAACTAGCAACCTATTTGGTAACGCTGACATGAAGATGTTGACTAGTGAAACGACTTGTGATGTAGGAAGGATGAATTTAGCTAACTAGAAAACAGACGCTTGATGTAAACAGGTTAACATTAGCTATCAATCAAGCTAGGGATCTAGACATGACGATTTTAGCTAACCTACAATATTACTGTGATGTAGAAAGGATGAATTTAGCTAACTAGCAAAACTATCTGATGTAAACAGGATGAAGTTAGCTAACTAGCAGACAAACTGGTGATTCAGACAAGAGACATTTAGCCAACTAGCATACAAGCTTATGTAAACAGAATGAATTAACCAGCTAGTAAACAATCTGCTGCTTCACATAACAAGATGCAAACTACACTATTGCCAAAAGTTTTGGGACACCCCTCCAAATCACTGAATTCAGGTGTTGTTTTTCAGGGGTTGGGCTCGGCCCCTTGGTTCCAGTGAAAGGAACTCTTAATGCTTCAGCATATCAAGGCATTTTGGACAATTTCATTGGTCAGACTTTGGTCAATTTGGGGATGACCCCTTCCTGTTCCAACATGACTGCACACGAGTGCACAAACAAGGTCCATAAAGACATGGATGAGTGAGTTTGGTGTGGAGGAACTTGACTGTCCTGCACAGAGTCCTGACCTCAGCCCCATAGAACACCTTTGGGATGAATTAGAGCGGAGACTGCGAACCATAACTTCTCATCCAACATCAGTGCCTGAACTCACAAATGTGCTTCTAGAGGAATGGTCAAAAATTCCCATAAACACACTCCTAAACCTTGTGGAAAGCCTTCCCAGAAGAAGGTGTTATAGCTGTAAAGGGCGGGACAACTCCATATTATTTTCATGTGCATGGAAAGGCAGACGTCCCAGTTTTGGCCTGGCTCGCCCGTCTCTGCTCTAATTCATCCCAGAGGTGTTCTATGGGGTTGAGGTCAGGACTCTGTGCAGGTCAGTCAAGTTCCTCCACACCAAACTCACTCATCCATGTCTTTATGGACCTTGCTTTCGTCACTGGTGTACAGTCATGTTGGAACAGGAAGGGGTCATTAAGTTGGGAGCATGAAATTGTCTAAGATGTCTTGGTATGAAGCTGAAGTTATTAAGAGTTCCTTTCACTGGAACTAAGGGGCCAAGCCCAACCCCTGAAAAACAACACCTGAACTCAATGATTTGGAGGGGTGTCCCAATACTTTTGGCAGCATATTGCATTTCTGGCTCTGAGAATCCGAGCAGCAGCCTGGGCTGTGATTTAACATCTTTTATTTTCTCTCTCTCAGCTCTTCCGCTCTTCCATTACATCGTCTGAGTTCATGGTCGTCATTGTCGCTGTACACGCAGACACGCTTTAGTAAACTCCAATTTAATGACCGGCGTTGGATTTGATGGTCCAGCCTCTGGACATGATTTGCTAAGTGAATGTTCTTGGCGCCGAATGCAATTTTCAGAGAGGGTTTGGCCGAGACGCTTAATTTCATTTTTTATTTTTCTCCGTCAACTGAACCTCGTTACATACTCCGGATTTGCTGGAAAGCTATTTTTTTTATATTATTATTTATTTATCTGTCTGCTTATTTATTTATTTATTTATTTATTTATTTATTTATTTATTTATTTATTTATTTATTTACTGCAACTCGTACTGATGAAACTGGCCAGTTTTTTTTTTCTTTTAGCTTCCATTCAGAGAAGTTTATTGTGTTTTAATAAAACAGAAGCATCCCTGATTTAGGAGACTTCATTAGATTCATGTGAGAGAGAGAGAGAGAGAGAGAGAGAGAGAGAGAGAGAATAAAAGAGAGAGAGAGTTTTTAATAAAGTTGTCTTTGGTGGATTGGGTGGTTTTTGTTGCCATCTGTAGAATTTGCCTCACTGAAGCTGAACTGGAGCTGAACTGGTCTCTCGCCACTTCTCCAGTGCTACAGTGCGTTAGATTCGAGCAGCAGAAGGAGAAGCAGGAGGAGCCTCGGTCTGTGCTGACTCAGCGCTGAGGACCAAACAGTGTGCACCTTCTGATTTCTGGTTCATCATTAGCCACCTAGTGTAGCTAACACGCATCTTAGCTGACTAGCCACTTTCTCTTTATTCAGCTTTAGTCGTCATCACTGTTATCTCAGGCAGCAGAGCTGAGCGGTGAGATATTGGAAGTAAGAAACATCCGTTATCTTCACAACTTTGATTATTAGCGATAATTAAACCCGGCTATTGACTTGGCATGAGCTACATCATTAGCAAATGCTCTGTTACATTTCAAGTAGCATCTAGCTTACTAGCCAGCCATCAAGGACTGTGAGCGTAGCATTCCAGCGAGTGAGGTAATGACTCTAACATGCCAGCTTGCAAAGTTTATGCTGATTTAAAATGAAGTTAGCTAACTAGCAAATCTGATGATGATTCATAGATGAAGATGATTGCAACCGACCTGCTGATGATATAAACAGGATCAGTTAAGCTAACTAGTGAACCCGCTAATGGATAAAATGAGCTAGCTAGCAAACCCACTCATCATTTAAGCAAAGTAAATTAAGCTAACTGTCACGTTATAGTGATTTTAAACAGGAACAATTTAGCTAACCAGTGAACTAGCTAATGATTTAGACAAGCTGGAGTTAGCTAACTAGCGAACCTGCTAATGATTTAGACAAGCTGAATTTAGCCTTCTAACCTTCTGCAAATTCTGACAGAATAAAACTGAAATCCTAATTTTATCCGAGACGTTTTTGAGAAAAATGAATGTCAGGGTTTTTTTTGTTTCTTTTTTCTTGAAGCAAGGCTGTTGTAAGCCCGCGAGTGCTTAATGTCGGGTTGCTGTTTAAGTCTGGAGCGAGGCTTACTCTCTGCTCTTATTTGAGGCGACCGCAGTGAGGGTCAGATGCAGACAGACGGAGAACCTGCAGCTTCGATACAAAGTCCACCTGGACTCTCACTCAGGATTCCAGCAGCTCGCCTCAGAGAACGCTGTCCAGTTCACTTAGCCCTCGACAGGAGCTAGGAAAAGAGGAGTCAGGTCACTGTGTCCTCTCCCTCTCTTCCTCTCACTCTCTCTCTCACTCACTCCCTCTCTCTCTCTCTCTCTCTCTCCCTCTCTCTCTATCTCTATCTCTTTCTTGCCCTCACACCCTCTCTCTCTCTCTCTCTCTCTGTCTCTCTCGCTTTCTTGCCCTCACACCCTCTCTCTCTCACCCTCTCCTGCTAATGTTTTTCATTATGATAATAATGATTAGCTCCTGTTCAAGAGGTTCTCAAGGTCACACATTAATACAGGGTTCTACCTAAGAGACCACGGAAAAAGGAGCTTTAACAGATTAGATTATAAAGGACTTTTTTTCCAGCCCTTAGCACTTTCTCATTTTTTTTAATGAAAACTGACGGCAAGTGAGGAGCGTCACAGGATTTTAACATAGAGTCGGGTTGCCAGGTAGTGTGTAAAAGTTCCAAAAAACATTGCTGGCAGGTTTAGCTTAACGCACATGCTCTAATATGTTATTGTTTCCATAGTAACAGTTGCTTGTATCATGGAGGACGTTGTACGTGAGTTAAGGTTACTTATATAAAAAAAGGTTCTTGTTTTCCTAAAACAGCTTAACCCACTGTGTGTTATTCTTTACTTATAGCTTCTGTATCTGTTATTTTTATTGGGTTTTTTTTTACATTTAAAAAAAAATAATAATAATAAAAATTATTACTGAAATGAAACTAAATAGCAAATAAATAATACAGAAATTCAATTTTAATATTCTTTATTTTTAGCAAATAAAAAATATAAAAAATAATCATTTAACCATAATGTCTGTTATTAATAACATGTCTAAAATCTAAAAAGAAAATTTACATTTAGTTGTAATAAATAAAGATAAATAATTGTGTTGCGTAAACAAACCTTTGTATAAAATAAAATTTGAAAATAAAATTTAAAAAGTTACAATTTTTAACATGAAAATGTTAAAAAAAAAAAAAATCTATCAAATGCAGCTACTTTCCTTTATGCTTGCAAGACCAACATTTTTTTTTTAATTATTTATTTATTTATTTATTTATTAATATATGTAAAAAAAAAAAAAAAAAAAAAAAAAAAAAAGCATTGGCTCTGAAATGAAAGCTTGATTGTCCGTAGCCCACGATAACGCCTACGAGCCGTCAATACGACCGCTGTGAAGAAAACAGATAGGACATGATCCCAAGCGGTCTACGGGGGACATCAGGAAAAAAATCCATACACACACACACACACACACACACACTGAATTACTGTTTTTTCAATGGCCTCCAATAAAACGTATTTACTGGAAGAAACGAGCTGCATATAAATCTTGTTCTTGTGAGAAAGCGAGAGAGAGAGAGGAAGGAAAAAAGAGTGGAAGAAGGAGGAGGAGTGTAGAATAAAATAATTTAAAAAAAAACGAGCAGGATCAATATGAAATAGGCTCCACTGTAGGCTGAAGAGGAAGGAGAGCCAGCTCGAACAGGTCGATGGACGAGAAGAAATGCGGTGATAAAATCCTCTCTCACAGAGGAACGTGGACATTTCCCTCCGAATTGAATCGTGTCGCTGATGAATAGTAAGAATTGCTGGAAAAAAAGAAGCAGCTTTTTGGCTAATTAGTGAGAATTAATTAAGAGGATTAATTGCAGGCGTGCTGACATGCAGATTTTTATCAGTGGTTCATGACATTCAAATCTGTCTGTGTTTCACACTGGAGATGTTTATTGTAGGCGTGTGTGTGTGTGTGTGTGTGTGTGTGTGTGCGCTTGTCATTGTGCATTCTGATTTATTTCCTTCCTTCTGACTCAACAGTGATTCATATTCATTCTTCTAAAGCCAGACTCTCATGGCTCAGACTCAAGCTGTGATTAAGATAAATAAATAAATAAATAAATAAATAAATAAATAAATAAATAAATAAATAAATAAAAAAAATGAGGATTTAAAAAAATTAATTTGGCTCAAGACTCGACATAACTTTAATAATAAATAATATTTATATCCAGATTGTAGAATTTTACAATTAATTTGCTTGTTGTTGAATTCAAGTCAGTCTCTGTAGAATTTACAGAAATAAATAAATAAACCTGTATAAGCTACATTGTTATTATTAATTGTGAAAAATATTTTTTTTTTAAAAAGGAAGTAACGTTAAAAGTGCAGTGCTTGCCCAATGAATGAATGAATAAACTTGTATACGCTACACTGTTATTATTAATTGGGAATATATATATATATATAAATATATAATTTTTTTTCACAATTAATAATAACAATTAGAAGTTAGAAGAACTCAAATCAGTGCAGTGCGTGGCCCCATGAATGACTAAATAAATAAATAAACCTGTGTAAGCTACAATTTTATTATTAACTAGAGAGAGAGAGAAGAAGAAGAAAGGGGTGAGGGAAATGACAAACAATCCAAATGAAAATAAAAACATAAAAATAAGAACAATAAAAAATGTCAAGCTCATGATCAGTTACTAATCATCAAATAAATCAGAATTCAATAATATATGAGGAAAAGATTTATTTTTTTTTTTTACTAAATAAACACAAATCATTAATAAATTGTTTAACTCTTTTTATGTTTATCTGTAACAAATCCTTTAGAAATATTCCAACATTAATAGCAATTTATAAAAAGTATTCCTGATCTCGGTTAACGTGAGAATTAGGTAAACAATTTTTAACAAATAATAATCACACGCATACTTGTACAATGCCTTAGGGATGTGTTATAGGAAGTTATGACCATGTTTATAAGCCCTCATGAACATGCTTACAGTGTATTGTTTATGATCTACATTGTAGGTTATGATAGAAATCTTGAGCGTGTGAATAGAGTAAAACGTCTCCACAGGTCCACGCCGAGGATACGCTTGAAGGCTGACGGATTGTTTTAGGACACGTCGTCCCTCACGTCTCGTATTCCCTCGACGCCTCCTGTGCTATTTTTTTCACCGCTGAAAAAAAAAGAGAGAGGCAGAAACACGTTTTTTTGCATATTGCCCTGAAATCGTGCAGAGTGGAAATAGGACTTTACACTTTGTTTTATTTTTTCCCCTAATTTTACAAAGATACTACTATCTTGATAACAGGTTGCTATGGCGACACTGTGATACCGTTATGATCTTGAAGCTAAATGAGGAAAGACTTTGACCCGGACGACACGTATAGCCTGCACATGTGGGGGTCATGTGTCGTGTGCGTGGCACCTACATAAGCCCTCCATGAGGAATGTCTGATCGCTCTAGCTCATAATATATTTATTACATGTCTATAGCAGCTCATAGTGTAGCTATGTCTGTGTCACCTCACACTGAAAAGCTACAGTGATTAAATAAAATATAAATAAATGATAAATAAATAAATAGACACAAACACATGTTTAATTAAATATTTATATATTTGTTTAAATCTTTTTTTTTTTATCAATTTTAAAGAGACAGCTGGAATAAGACCTATTACTATTTGCAGTGAAAATAATATATTTGTAAATATAATGCAATTTAATGCCAAAGAAACTCTGCTGCTTGGCCCTTGAATTATTATTTATTAAAGCCACTCGTAAAAGAGGGCGAAAGAAAGAAAGAAAGAAAGAAAGAAAGAAAGAAAGAAAGAAAGAAAGAAATGATATAAACGTCTTATTTGTTTTTTTATTTTTTATTATTTATTTTTTATTTATTTATTCTATTAAAAAAATCTATATGTGGACAGGATTGTAGCTTTTTAACCTTCGGCCTCAGCCAGTTTTTCAGAATTAATATGGATAGCGACATCGTGCATCAGATCGGCGCAATAAACCCTCGTCCACGATGAAGCCGTGTTCAGTTATTAACCTCCTGCGTTTGTTGATAACCTCCATCACCGGTGTATAAATAGTCTGCTCCAACAACCCCCTCTACTCATCCACTCCCCCCTCCATCATACCCCCCCTTTCCCCCGCGAGCCTCCGTATCTGTTAGCGCTGCCGCTCGAAACGATGGAATTAATAACTCTTTTCATTCGGTTCTCTCTGTCATGAATCACTGCGTGTGAAAGGCGATGTTATCGACGAGAATCATTCGCTCTTCCAGGTCTGTAATAGACGCTGGCGGGAAAGAGCGGCCGTTTTTCATCACACTTTACCCCAGCCTCTTTTTGATTTTTAAATGCTTTTTTTTCTTTATGGTAAAATGAAACCCAATGCAAAATAATGATCCTTTCTGGTGTTTCTGGTGTCTGACATGGATATGAGGGGGGAAAAAAACCTCTGAGTAATAAAGATGCTAATGTGGGCGTCGCTTCGAGGAGATTGCCCTTGAGAGACACATTTAGTGTTACACAACTTTGAGATTTTTGTGTGGAGAAGAATGAGAGCAAGAGAGTTTATAGAGAAACGTGCCTTTAATGTAACAAAAGCAGTCAAGACTCGTGGAATAAGTGTTTATAAATGTTTATGTTTCTGTTTAGAATATATATATATATATATATTTCTTTACATCTTTCTAATATCATTTTACATTTTAGATCAGGATTTATGTTTATGTACTCTGCTAAAATATGATCCTCACTTACGTACATCCATAACCATGTCATAACAATGTTATAACCATGTCATAAGAGTGTTATAGCTCATAATAAACATTGTAGAACTGTAAGAGCCAGTACAGATATGCTCCAAACATAATACATATAATCCATTAGAGTGTCATAGGGCTTCATAGAGGTTTTATTAACAGAAATATAACTCACTTTACTTAACTCTGTCATTACATTGTCACAGTGTTGTCATAAGCTTTCATTAATACAAAATAAGCAGAAAATTGATGTAAAGTAAATGTTACATAAAGGCAAAAGAACATACTTGATACTGTAATATAATTGAACTGACATTACGGTGTCATAGTGCCGTCATAGGCAATCATAAATATATAATAAGCAATAAAAAACCTATTCAAGGGCTAGAGATACTGTGATGATGTCATAGTACCATCGCAACTATTCATAAACAGAAATATGAAGCTCATGCAGCTTTAAGGCGAAAGGAATGAAACATAATTCTGTCATTAGACTGTCATAAGCCTTCATAAATGTATAATAAGCAGAAATTCGAGACCCATGTTACTTAGGAATGAGAGAACTGGTATTACTTAAGCGCTGGAGAAATGACACATAACTCATTACACATGTCGTCCGTGTCACAGGATCGTCATCGACGTTCATAAATATATAATAAGCAGAAATATGAAGCTCGTGTTACTTAAGGCGGAGAAAATGTACATAATTGTGTAGTTTTGGTGTCATGGCTCTGTCATAAATATATAATAAGCAGAAATATGAAACTCCTGCTTGTGGAGGGAGAAAAGATGAAAACAAAAACAGGAATGCTGTTTGATTAAAAAAATCTCCAACATTTTTTATTATTTTAACATTTTTTCATATTTTATTCATCAATTCTATAAGCTGTTAAAAAATATGAGGCAGGATGTGAGTGTGTAAACATCAGTGAGGTCAAAGGTGAGAGCATAGGTAGGCACTGACCTGTAATTATAAATGAAGGTCAGGGGAACAGGAAGTCGAAACCAAAAACAGGAAACAGAAAACAAATTTATTCAAAAGTTAGCAAGAGATTTAAGATTTCAATGAATCCTTAAATCAACCACAGACTTACAAAAATAGGTCCGCCCCCAGAATCCTCATGGGCTTAGCTAGAGTTAGCATCCTAGCTTGAGTTATCGCAAATTCTGCATCTAGCTTCGTCGCTTTCACCAGATTTCATTTTTTTTGCTCGTAATTTGTGCTAAAATAAAATTCCTGTTAATTATCTGGCGCTTACCGATTTCAGTCTAAGATGAGATAAGGGGCGGAGTCAAGGAGGCTTGAGGAGCTTTACACAGATAATGATTGACGGGCGGAACACGACCAAGCACTCTGAGAGGATTAGTCTAGTCAGTAGTCTAGTCGTCTGAATTCCTGCTTTAAACAATACATTTTTAAAGACTCTCTAAATATACACGACCCTGAAGTACCAATCAAAAGGAGGGGGCGGAGACAAAGATAGATTCTATAATGTGAATTCTGAACAAAATTCGAGACTAAAGCTTGTTGTGTCTGGAAACGTTGCAGAGAAAGTGAATGATGAATAAGAAATGCGACGATTATACCTGGATATTTATATATTTTAATAAAAAAAAAAAAAAAAAAAAAAGGATTAGATCTCATTAAACCTTTACAAGATCTACACCGCTTTCAAACTCTTCTCTTCCCCTTCCATAAGCAGCTTCTGAGACAAACGGCTACTTCACAATGAATATTTTAATATTTTCCCCCATCACATTTTTAATCATTAATGACGCTGGCTGCTGTGTGATGAAGGCTGCTGGGGATTTGTCCTATATTTCTGTCCACAGCAGAACCCTCCACTTACATCTCTGACCACGTAGTCAGCATAATCACCAGCAGGCGAGTGTGTTTATTTAAAAAAAAATAAAAAAATCAGCCCTTGGAGCTCGGCTCCCGTGTCTTTATAATTAATATAATAAGCGACGGAGAAGAGAACAGGAGCCGGGCTCGCCTCATTTGTTTTTGGTCTTATTTGAGGCTCGAAGGAGGATTAAGGTAAGCCGTGGAGGCTTTTGGATTTTATTCAAGGCTGAAATATAAAATAAGGAAGGCGTGTTACTCTGTCAGGTCCTTTCTTTTTTTTTTATATGCAGGTAATAAATAGACCGTTTCATACGTCAGTAAATTATCAGAGCCATGGCCAGGACCACGCTGACGTCTTTACAGCATATAAAGCATGAGCAAGGACACGTGCTGTGTGGTTGTGGATTAAATATACGCCGTGCTTATGAGCAAGAGCTGGAGCTCACATGCCGTGTAAGCAAGAACGACGCGTATTCATTTCCAATTAGCGTTTGGCTACGTCCAGGAAATGCCCTCAGAAAGGCCATTAATTGATTTTTTTTTTTTTTTCGGATTCAAATACCCATCCTGCGAGTTGCATCTGGAACATGACCTTGTCTGTTCAAGCTTATTATGTTAATTGATTTAATTTGATCTTATTTATTTATTTATTAATTTGTTTACTTATTTATTTGCGGTATCTAGAATCAAATGTCTAAACCGAGCGACACACAGTGAACACGTCTCCACTCAGAGCTTTATTAACGTCTGTATTTTAGTGGGGTTTGTTTTATTCTTTGAGGCACTGGCATCGTCTCGTGAGCTCAGAGCGCTCGAAATCAAGAAGCCGTCTCGTTACCGAAGCGCGACGAAGCCTCGGTAATTCTCTGTAATTGTACAGGCGCATCTGCTACCTATTAAGATGAAAGAGTTTTTTTTTTCTTTTCGTCCTCCCTGGGGACTTACAAAAAGGAATAAACAACATCTATTATATCTCTGCACAAGTCCTAGCCCATAACGCTAGCTACGTTTTCTGTAATAAACATGTCTTGGCCATAAAACACTAAAATATTAAACCGCACAGTAAAAATGTAGTGCTTCTGAATTTAGCCGTGAACTGATTGGTCAGAAAGTGTGGATTTGTTTTATTACAACAGCAACTTTGACAGGTTTAGAATTAGTTCTGCCCTTGTTTCCACAGTAACAGCTCGTAGGATGGTGGCTGCGGCACGTAAAACATTTTAAAAATGTGTTTTTAGACAAAACAGAGCTGCAGCTGAAGAAACTCTTTCTAGCTGCTCAATTGCATTCAATTAACAGGAAGTTCTTTAATACATGTAAAAAGATGAATAGCTGGTGGATTTCTGTAGAAAATTATTTAGGAAAGAAAAGAAAAAGCATGTGTATGAACACAACAATAAAAATCCAAATCGTGAGACAGTAGCAGGGTTTGGAAAACAGACAGAAAGATCAATGAAATACGATGAACAGTCCGCGAGGCAAACAAATCCAAAAGGTCAAGACAAAACCAACAAACAGGCAAAGCAGATCATACTTCAGCAAAATAACAACAGCTTGGTACGCAGGTAAACTGATGATACTTCGTGGAGAATGATTGGTGTGAGCGTGGTATAAATGGCCGCAAAACAGGAAGTGTATCGTCACAAACTGGAAGTGTCAGAACTCAGGTGCGGGTTCCCTCTGGCAGGCAATGGGGGGTTTGCGGGAGAAGAAAAGATTCCATATACACAGATCAGCCATAACTTTATGACCAATATTGCCTAATATTGTGTTGGTCCCCCTTTTTGCTGTCAAAACAGTCCTGACCCGTTGAGACATGGACTCCACTAGACATGACCCATTGAGGCATGGTCTAAACAGGACATATTTATATCTATTTATAAATCTTCACACGATCAATATAATAAACCAGAGTCTAAAGGCAAACTCGTTCTCTGACCGACGGACAGCTGTGTGACGGATGTGGTGTTGTATGGTGGACGTTCAGTTCCTTTAGTTACCAAGGAGAAAAAAAAAAATCAACAAGGCCTGGAGATGAATTCCAGCGTTTTTGACGTACACATATTTTGACACTTGTCAAAGTGCTAAAAACCGGAGCCGTCCTTTAACATTTACAGCGTTTTTTTCTGTCGTTTAGCATCAACTCGTCCTCAGAAGCGCCGTTAATTTAGCAGTTTGGGTTCAGGCTCGTGTATCCGTGGAAATTCTCAGAGACGCTTTGCTTTGGGGAATGAGTGCTGATCTGTAGTCAGACTGTTGATGTTTTTGAATAAATGATTCCCTGCTGGATGAAGGTGAAGGTCACGAGAAGCGTCGTGGGAGTCTCGTTACCGCAGGAACGTCCCTGTAAATACCACTCGGTGCTGATCGCCATGTTTACTGAACGCTGCACCGCTGAACTGAGAGCAGACCTGAATTATCATTATTATTATTATTGTCTTCATTTGCAAAATGCTCATGGCATTCTGGTACGATGGAGAAATTTTTATATCCATATTTATATCCATCTGATCAGGAGATTGGATTTCCAGAATCCTATTCAACGGCTCTAGAATCATTTCGGTTTCAGATACCGAGCTGGAATTTTTTTTATTGATGGGATTTCATTGTTTAAAGTTCTAGAAAGGTCCTGAATGAGAAAAAATATGCCCTCAGGGTCATTGTAAAATCGATGAAAGCTTAGATTTGTAGGCACAAAAGGACACTTGATTTCAGTAATTATTCCAGGTAGTCTCATATCCTGCTCAAATATAGTTTGTGTAACAAACAGGGACAGAAGCCGGTCAGTGGCTGGAACCAAACCTGGTTCTCCACCGTAAGCTCGATCTCCTGCAGTAGCAGATGAGTCCCAAAAACAGGGGTTCAGTATGTGCAAAACAAAACAAAGACTAACACAACTTGCATTAAACGTAACAGAAACCATAACTATGACATGGAAACTTAGCTGTTGTTGTTCTTTCCGCTGCCCCCGTTTGGGGTCACCACGGTGGATCATTTGGTCCGCATGTTTCAGTTTGGCACAGGTTTTATGCTGGATGCAACCCTCTTATTTAAACTGGGCTTGGGACCAGCACTGTGAGTTAACTCTTCAGTGGCTTGGTTAGCGCCCTGCCCGGGAATCAAACCCGGGCCGCGGCAATGACAGAGCACGTTCCTGCCACTGGTCCACCAGGAGGCCACATGGAAACTTAAATAACATCAAGATAAAACATGACTTTGACCAAAAAAACCTGTCCGGTGTTACGGTACACACACACACCATTACGTTGACTAAGTCAACAGATATAAATATAATAACTGACCAAGACAGACATATATAGAGGGAAAACAAGTGACGGGTGAGAAAACACATTAGGAAAGGGTGTGGCACTGCCCACATGGGAATAACACAATGTTAAATAAATAAACCAGCCCCTAGTGATCTGGCAAGGAACTGTCCCAGTAACTCCTGACAGTTTGGAAATTATTAAAAAATGTGAATTGCTGTGAAATTTCTGTATTAATTCGTTAGACCAAGACCATGGAGGGATCACATAAAAAAAAGTTGAACAACATTTTTTGGAAGTGTCCATCAAAAAATATCACAAAAGAATTCATTCATTATTAAAGGATATGGTGCAACTGGGTGAAAGGATAAAAAAAGGATATTAAACTGTGATGCTTCTGCCACCATGCTTCACAGTGGGCATATTCTCAGGGTAGAACACTGTTAATTTAAAGGAGAAACGCTATGTTATAAAGTTCTACATAGAACCTTTACTAGAACAAAATAAAGAACCCATACTGAGTACACCACTTGGAATTAAGGTTCTTTAGAGCCTGTGGTTTAAAGACTGTGGTTCTATGTTGTCTCTCTGTTGGAATGTTTATTTGGAAGGTTCTATTTAGAACCCTATAACATCATGTTTCACTATTTCATTCCGAATACACCACTTTCATGGAAAAGAGGAACCCTTAACTGTCTAAAAACCCTTTAAAGAACCCTTGAGTAACTCTTACAGCAGAATGTTTTCTTTTATTTAAGAATGACGATCTTTTTTTATTATTTAATATCAAGTATGGCAACTAGAAATTGACCACATCTATTTATTTTAAATGAAATTAAATAAGGCTGTTTAAATAAACTGTTATTTTAACAATGTAGAGCAACAAAAATCTCATTTTGGTTTGACGAGGATTTGCTACAACAGAAACCCAAATAAAGGAAAGAAAAGAAAAAATCACAGGTTTCATGCTTCTACATGGATTATCTTACAGATAAGTCTAGAGTCTAAACGCTCTCTGGCCAATGTGACAGCTGTGTGACAGATGTGTCGTGTGTGTTCATGAGGAGAAACCCTCTGTTATAAGGTTCTACACAGAACCGTTACTGGAACCAGAGTTAACCTTTAAAACTTGGCCTTTATCTCTATATAAAAGTGAAGATCGCTCAGAAGGGAATAGCTCCACGAGTCGAAGGTGTTATTAAGAGAATAAGGTTAGCGGTTGTAGACACGGCCAGTTCCTTGTCGGTTCTTGTGTAATAGAACTCAATTACGGCACTTGGCTGCGGCTGGAGAAGCAACCCCGGTGAGAGGAAAGGTTTGGGTTCTCTCCCAGAATATCAGCATAACGCAGTTAGCGCACGCTAAACATCCTGTGTGTGGAGTTTTCCCAGCCAATGGGGAAGCTTTTCGAGTGTGTGTGTGTGTGTGTGCTGCTGTTCCAGCTGCCCATCTCATCTGAAACAGTCTCATGTTTCCTGTTCCAGTGCTCCACTCGGTGAATGCTGGATTGTCTGTGTGTGTGTGTGTGTGTGTGTAAAGTGCACAGTAATCACATTGTAAAGTCATTAAATCGCTTATGGAAAGCCATTAAAGCCTCGTCCTTACTTAGTCATTGCAGTTCACAGCCATGCTTTCAAGTTTGTGTGTGTGTGTGTGTGTGTGTGAGGATAAAAAGGTAAAAAAAAAAATTCGTCCTTGTTTGTCGTTCAGCTCATTCAATTGATCACCTCGTGGCGATTAGGGAATACCGCTCCTCCTAGAACAACCAATTACCATCAACATGGCAGTGATGGGACGTAATGTGGATGACCGCCGCTTTAAATCTCACAAATCCACCATCGACTAGCTCCGATATACATTCCACATTTTGTCCTAGAGCCAGTGTAGAGGATTTACACTAAACCGTGACACAACCAGGACGGTCGCTAAAGGCGGAGTGGTCATATAAAAAGCGGCTGAATTCTTTATTCTGATTGGTTGATTTGGTTCTCTGACAGTAAAACAGAAATCGCAGCTTTCCTTTATGTATATTATTACCATTTCCATAGAAACGACTCATTCACACGGACGTTCAGACAAACGATGACGTTTTCTATAAAGGATACAGGAAGGCAGTGGCGGATCGTCAGGGCTAGCAAGGCCGTCTCTGCTGCCCTAAACAGCAGTGATCTGAATCAATGACATGCATTTTAATATATTTAATATATTTTCCATGAATGTGTATTAAATTATTCCCAGTAGTCTATTCTCTACATTTCATAGCTTTTCTCTTGGTTGCACTGCTTCCAATAGTGTATATTTATGATGAGTATTTATCCAATCATATTTCAGACAGTGGATGACATCATGTGTTGCCAGAGTGAAAGAAATCTACCTTAAGTCCTTCAGAATCAATACTGCAGGCCCCATAGCTTAAAATAAGTGGCAATAAAATTGTTCCATTAACCAATCAGATTTCAAGTTGGCGTCACTGGGGCCATCTAGCAGGCATATGATTACATCAGCAATTTCCCGTCCTTTGATTGGATATTTGGAGTAGTCAGAGGCAGCGAACTGCACAAACTAAATAAAATATATATATATATATTTTAACTCACAATGGCTGACAGAGGAGAAGAAATCGATTTGGTCGCAAACATCCTCACAATTGCATTTTCAGTGCGGACTGTAATAAAATTGACTATTCCTTGTGAGGTGTGAAATACTGTAACCTAATTTCTTTTTTTACTTTGCTATTTAACGGTTGATTAGTATCTATTGCCGTGGCATCATAATGATGGTATAGAAGTGGATTAATTCATGAAGGACACCAGTGAAGGCCAGGTGTGAAATACACGGCCTGCCACTGCAGGAAGGAGTCTCCAGTGTCAGAGCTAAAAGACAGTGAAGGAGTTTTTGTGTATCTGGTTGCACTGTAACATGGTTTTGTTTAGAGAAGGTGGTGAGGGAATGACGAGAGAATGCTTACAGCTGCTCTAACGTAAGTGAGAACAGGAACTGGCTTCTTTCACAGTCCTTCATAATTAAAAGAGTCATAAAAGTTTCAAAATTGTCAGGAGAAAATAAAAGAAAACAGGAACTGAGCTTCATCACAGCCGTCTTTCTCATCCCGCCTCTTCTATAATCCATCAGCCGTACAGAGCAGCGTGAGCCAGAGTTAACGTGGCTACGATGTGAAATGACCTCCGCGTCTGGACAGAACGGGTAAAGAAGCAGGCTTTATGGTCACGGAGATTTACAATATATATCCGAGCCTGTTAATGGAAATTCAAATCCTATCGTAAAATCAGCAGTGTTTAATTAAGCTTTGTAATGCTCATGCGTCCAACTGGACTTAAGTGTATATGAGGTGTTAATTCATTAGTGCGTTTTATTGCGGAGTGAAAATAACGACGTCTTAAAAAACTACATCGGACACACGTACATCCGGCGATATGGAGACCGAATCAATGTCTGGGGACACTTTAGCATTATGAGGCTATTAGCTGAAGTGTGGTATGTGACGATACAAAGTACAGCGGAACCTCGGCATTGGGATTTATTCAGTTCTGGAGGCGAGTTCTTGAGGTGAAAATGTGTATTACGAAACAAATTTTCTCATAAGAAATAATGTAAATGCAGATAATCCGTTCCAGCCGCCCAAAAATATGACCAATATCCCAATATGAAGCGTATGTAAACTGTATGGGTGCTTACAAAAAGAACTGACCCAAGCCAAGCATTCCATGTCAAGGGTCCTCACAGGAAGTCGCGCCACCAAGCTTGGGCTAAGAATTGAACTGACCGCCCACACCACCAATCTGTCAACAACAAAAAAACACCTGAAAAATCACCTAGCTTTTGAAGGCATGATGAAGACAATGCTGGTATTGTGGGTCGACTCTAAACAGCTTTCACTGACTGTAAAAATAATTTGTAAAATTCGTAAACTCACTTCAATTAGCTTTGCTGGGCTTTCTACTGACGCTAACAAGTTTTGAACGGCTTCCAGGACGTACACGTGACTTAGCTGGTGTTCGGTTCAGTTTGTAAGCTGAAAAGGCTTCGTATGCCGATACAAAAATTCAATTTTTAAGGCAAAAAGTCGTAAGGGAGGGCATTCATATGCCGTTATGGTGTGTTCAAGATTGGATTACAAAGTCATAATTATGAGTGGGACACATTTGAGTGGGATTTTCTGAGCTTCTAGTTGAGGGCATGTCAGTCAGAAATCATGGTGGAATCAATAGAGCGAGTTAATTTGTTGAAATTGAATTTTTACTCGTCTCAGAAGCTGATTTCTTGATTTTATTGAAACATGATGAAGTTTATTTTTCCTTTCTTTCTTTCTTTCTTTCTTTCTTTCTTTCTTTCTTTCTTTCTTTCTTTCTTTCTTTCTTTCTTTCTTTTTTTTAAAAAAAACTTGCTGAACTTTTTTTGTAGTTCATAAAAAGAAAATTCACCTTCATTTTGATCCAAGTGATTACAACATAATGGCATAATTACATCGCACCTGATGTTGTAATTACGAGTTTGCAACTCGTTACTCCTGGAGTTACTCCTGAACAATTTAACTTCATTTCAATCATAAAATCTTTTTAAAATATTTTCCTTCATGATACTCACAGCAACTTGCATTCGGCACAATGACTTTTCCTTTTTCTGAGTTTTTTTTGCACTGTGTATTGCTCCAGAAACAAATCTCCAGGCCTCAGTGATTCATTTGTTCACCAGAGTCTAAAACGCGACACTGTTTATTGAGCAAATGCTTTTTTTTTCCGCAATCAGACATCGACAGAATAATAACGAGCTGAACTGCTACGCAATAAACTAATCATTAGAGCTAAAGATACGGCAAATTGAAAGTGGCACTCAGCCATCCGCTCTTAGCTTATCAGGTGTAATGCTAAGCTCTCTGGCGTTGTGACACTGCATTCCTCTTTATTAGCATCAATGAATTCAATTGTTTTGCTTTATCAAAGTGCAGTTTTCATTCACGCTGCTATGATTCCAAGCGTTTGAGAGTTTTTCTGTCTTTATTAAATGACTTGAAAAAACCCTGTCTGACAAAAACCATACACAGGAAGACATTAGCGTCTATGATTGCATGAAGCGTATAAATGGAGACCCAAGAGACCAAAAAATGGAGTTTTCTCCTGCTTTGGTTGTGTCCATGTTGATGATTGAGTGTCTTTGTCATGTTCCACTCCACAGTGGAGGTTAATGTGAAGCTCATATGAAAGTAGACACTCAGGACTTGTAGTGTTTCAGAAGTATTTCTGTTTTTAGCCGACTGTAGGTGATATATTCATAGAAAAGTAAAAAAAAACACACACAGAAATGTTTTCTTCAAAGTAAGTGTTGATTTCAAACCTATTTCTGCTTGTTCATCTAAAAAGCAGCTCAGATTTCATCTTTAACCAGTAAAATTCTGTGTAAGGTTCTCCAACAGAGGGAAAAACACACGTCTAAAACACACTGAAAGCCAACAGACTCGTTTTATTTATTTTTTCATTAGACTGAACATCATTCGTTTCTTTACACTAATTAAAAATAATGAAATGCTGGTTAATAACGCATCATAATTAATGCTACTTTGATAACAGTGATGTATTTACAAAAATGTGGAAAATCTGACTTTATTCATCGGGAGTATTTATTCTTTTGAAAAATAATGGCATGAAAAGTACAGGCGTTATACATGAAGTGAGCTTCACATCATATATTTATATTTATAGATTTAAAAAAAATAATAAAGGAATAGGAAAAGAAAAAAATAAAGAAAAACGAAGATAAATTAATTAATTACTTATTTAGCCTTGTCTTTCTTGACTTAACTCAAATCAAAAAATTAAATCAAAAAAGTTTACAGTTAGCTTTAAAAAGTGTTATTATGCAAACCCTGAGTGAGATTACACATTGTTTGAAGTCAATCTAGAAGGCTGTACTGTATAATTGAACTTTATTGATAGGTTGTAAAGGATAATTGAAAGAACAAAAAAGCTTTCACAAACATGGAGTCTCTCTCGAATAATGGTGGAACAGCTAAAGCCCTCTGGTTTAATACGGTAGATTACAGAGGTCTTGACAAACAAGTGATTATTTCAGCGTAATTAGCCGAGTCATGTCCCAGGCGGCGCAAACACGTGGCGGTAATTATCACGGAGAGACTGGGGACATCAACCTGGGACAACACGGACACACCCCTCATCGTCAGGCGCGGAAGGAGACTGACGAGGGAGTTGATGGAGGAGGAAGAGGAGGAGGAGGAGGCACTAGAGACAGAATGTGCTGGGTGGGACTTGGCTGTCATACGGAACAACCGCGGCATCATAATTACCAAGCCGAGAGACAGCCGGTGTGTAAAAACGAAGCCGACTTGAAGCTTATTCTGACTGGCAGGAGAATAGAACCAGGTCTGCAATTATTTCGAGTACGTGCTCCTGCTAGAATTTATCAAAGAATTCCTAAAAAGCATTTGCTTCAATCATTAATTAATAAAAAGATGTGAAAAACATCAACAGTAAAAAAAATAACAGACTGACGCCTGTTGAGCTGAAGTGTGCTGGACAGATGATTAATCCCTATTAGGACGGGATTAGTTTCTCTATAATAACACTTTTTGTTTGTTTGTTTGTTTTTTACATTTTTTACATTTAAAAAATCTACATGGCAAATTAAAATAAAGACAAGTTTCTGAGATTTTGACGCTTTCCCAGGCGTGAGAAGAAGATCATTTGGAAGATCTTTCGGCGTTTTCGACCGGATTAATCACATGACCATAGAAAAATCTCAGAAACTCACAGAAACTCGTCTTTATTTTAATTTGCCATATATTTTTCTTAAATGTAAAAAAAAGTAAAAAACAAACAAACAAACAAAAAAACATTATTGTAGAGAAACTAATCCTGTCCTAATAGGGCTAAATGTTCATGTTTAAGAAATTAATTATTAATGTGTTATAATAATCATAACGATGATATAAATAAATAAATAAATAAATAAATAAATAAATAAATAAATATTATTGCTAATAATAATATGAATAGTAATAGCTGTTTTGGTTTTAATTTCTTCTCATGATTTGTTTTGTTACAGATGTGATATGGACTTCTACTTTACTGATATAACAATATTTTCTTTATTCAAGATGTATTCAGGTTAAACAATCAGAGCACCGTAAAGTACCTATTTTTCAGGCCGAGTACAAATGTAAGTTTTTGGTACTAAGGATACTTCTTTTGTTTATTTTCTTTGCTGCTCTAGCGGGTTGTGCTGAGTTTTATGTTTAATATCGTCTGCATGTGACAACGTTGTTTAATTGAGAACACATGGAGCTGAGAAAGAAGGAAGAGTGTGTCTCGGTGCTCAGTGCTCGCTGAACTGAACTGAACTGCTCTCTCTCAGTTTACTGCAGAACGATGCTCTGCTTTCTCCTGCTGATACTTTCAAAAGGTCTGTTTTGCTTCGATTACTCGTCAAATACGTCGGTTCGTTACCATGACAACGTGCCCTTTTCGGTGTAGTGGTATTTATGTTATGATTGTTGTTTTTTTTTACTTTGTTGTATTTGCGCACCGTATAAATCAGATCCCTGCTGTATAAAATTAGCCTTCTTTTACCTTCTCTCTTTGAAAGCCATTAATTGACTTTCTTTATTTATCGCAAGCCAACTTTGATCCTAAGAGACGTTCTATTCAGCACTTCCTCTACATTGTCAGTCTGAGGCTCGGAGCTATTGTCAGGAACACAACAGAGTAAAAGGAGCTATTGTCAGATCCGTTATGTCTCCCTGCACTTGGAAACCACCCGAGACTCAGAACAGCCCATTCTACAGACGTGCGGGCAGACGGAGAAGAATAAAGGACGTCCTGAAGCCTCCGATAACTTTAGATTTCGTTCACTTTTAGCTTTTAGCTTGGATAAAAGGTTTGGCTTCTTTACAGTATTAAAAAAAAAGGGGACCCACTGTTCAACAACAAATTTATTATAAGTTCTATTTTGAATTAAAATTAAGGTAATGATTAATTAATTAATGATCAATTATTGAGTAACTAATGGATTAAATTGCAATGAAAGAAAAATAAATATTTGTGTAATCCCTGCAAGCCTTTAACATTTTACTAATATATGAACAAATAATTATTTATTAAATAATAACCTTCAATTATTATTCTTATACTTTTTTTAAATTACTAAATTACATATAACATAATTATGAAAAAATAATTAATTAAATAAATAAATAAATAAATAAATAAAAGGATTGTATGCTTTAAATTTGTATATATTATTTTATATAAAATATCTAATATCTGATGGTGATAATTTATGAAAAAATAACCTTAATTATTATTATTATTATTATTATTATACTTTTTTAAAGTACTGAACTACATATAGCATGATTTTGAAAATTTCAATAAATATATAAATTAATAAGATTATATCCTTTTAATTTGTACATATTATTATATATTAAAATAAAAATATTGGATAATATATTATATATACATTATATAATTAATTAACCATATGTATATATGTATGTATATATATATATATATATATATATATATGTATATGTGTGTGTGTTTTTTATATATATTATTTTAATTTGCTACTTATTATACTGCTTATGTGGCTAATTTGTCCTTGGAACATAACATTATCCCATTTTTTCGGGTTTTCTTTCGGTCCTTGAAGGTGCAAAACTCAACACCGTGAAGTTTTTTTTTTTTTCATATGTGCGAACCAAACAAACAAACAACAAAAAGTTTGCACCACCTACCAGGCTCCATCGTAGAAATGTGAGCATGTTTTTTTTTCTGCTTCATAAGCACTGACAGTGGAAGCGTACTGAGATAGTGAGACCATCAGGGAAAAGGATTTGGCCTTGAACAAAAGTTTTAGCCCCCTCTAAATCTTGCAGGGTTTAAAATCTCTCCCTCTCAGGTGATGAGTGATAGGGGTTCAAGCACCAGACGCATAATAATCAGAGCTCAGGTGAGCACGGATGTAAATAAATGATGAAATTTTAATGCTTTAGATGATCAGATAAATCGTGATGGCTGCTTTAGATTGGTGTTAAGCTCTTCTGATCCTGAACTGCCAGTGTTGTGAGAACCAAAAGTGTTGATATACGATGCTGTCCTTTGTTTCTGACTCCAGCAGTGCCAGGTGATGTGTGTTGCTAGGTGACGGTGGTAATTAGTGCTGGATGTATAGCTGCTGGTCATCGGGCTGCCTGTTGTGACCAGGTTATGGGTTGTGCATGAAAGGTCTCTGTTCTAACTGGAACTGTGAAAGACTTAACAGCCTCGCTGGCTTCCAGGCTTCACTGCAGAAACCACAGTAGATTTGTGGCTTTATTGTGAGGTTGCGGCTCGACCAGGTGATCGGATATGCTGTAGACGAGTCTGCCTCGTAACGCTGACTGCTTTTAAAACTGAATAAATCCCTCATTTTGACAAGTGCCTCACTGTGGTGGTTTACATGCAGCGATATCATATCCATCACTCTGAAGGAACTAGTTCTGCTTACAGATAAGCTGTAGGCATGTGGGTTCCAGGTTGGGTTCCTCTGGGTTCTCTGCCACCCAAGGTGACTGGCTATGATAAATTGCCCCAGGTATGAATGTGTGTGTGTGTGTGTGATGCTAGTGTCTTGTGATGGACAATCCAAGACGTATTCCCACTTTCTCTTGAGTGTACCTGGGAAGGACTCCAGATTGTATCCCGGAAAGGATAAAGCACTTCATAATAAAAAAAGAATCTTCCATTTACAGCATCACCAGAACCGCAATCTTTTCCAGTAGCCTGTTGGAAAGCTTGCAACCTGTTGGTTTTATTTTCAAACCTTTCAAGAACCTTGGGAATGCAGATTTGCTTCATATGCTGCATATTTTACAGCATTCACACCCACAATTTAATTACGCTGTAGTCTTAACATTTGATCTAAGGCGAGGTGATAAAAACATATATATACTGTACACCAATCAGGCATAACACTGTGAGCAGTGAGAGGTGAAGTGAATAAGACTGATGATCTCCTCATCATGGCACCTGTTAGTGGGTGGGATATATTAGGCAGCAAGTGAACATTTTGTCCTCAAAGTTGATGTAAGAAGCAGGAAAAATGGACAAGTGTAAGGATTTTGAGTAATTTGAGGATTTTGAGTAATTTGAGCTTTGAGTTTGATGAAGGGCCAAATTGTGAAGGCTAGACCACTGGATCAGAGCATCTCCAAAACTGCAGCTCTTGTGGGGTGTTCCCGGTCTGCAGTGGTCAGTATCTATCAAAAGTGGTCCAAGGAAGGAACAGTGGTGAACCGGAGACATAATGTTATGCCGGGTCAGTGTATACAGAAGGTTCGCTCACTTTCACAACCGAAAAGGATCCAAGAAACAAATCAGATGAAAAAAGAAAAAAGTTTATCTCGGTTAACTCTAGCGTGTGAAATAATTGATCATAACATCAATATAACATGATAAGTCATATCACGCGACTGCAGATCCCTCGAGGACCCTGAAGGGTTCTTCTCTGAGAAGGAATGATTTTTTTTACACAGGTTCCTCAAACAGAGGGGTTTTTACTTGTAGATCAAAGAACTTGTTTAGAAAGCAAAGAACCGGAGACTGTATTATGAACAGATGATCAGTTTCCAGAGAATAGCAACCACACCAGCGTTTATTTCATCTCTATTTTTTTTTCACCTCAGACTGAAACATGACTAATGAGTTCTCCGAGCACCCAAAGGCCGCTTTAGTCGAGGGAGTGAGAGAATGACCCGTGTGCCAGCCACTCGGGAAGCAAATGTGAGCTTAAATAATGACAAATAGCCACGGCTAGCCGGCGGTGAGATTGCATTTACCGATGGGGGAAGCGAATAACGGCTCACTCGGGGGAGAGTCAGTGCCATATAAATAAATCACACCAGGTTGCTCTTGAGAGTGACAGAGCCGGCTGCAAGCGGCGAGTGACGGAGGCAGAGATGACGAGAGCGATTAAGTTAGATGGAATGAGGAGAAGTGGGGGAAACAAAAAAACGTATGGATGGAAAATTTCCAGAAAGATGAACAGGAAGTCCACTTGTTAAGCCAGACTAAAGTTAAGACTTGTTAATGTCACATCGACTGAAACTCAATTAAAGCGCAGCGATGTTCAGGTCGAGACCCAGAACTTTTAATTCTGACAAAAACACACATAAAAAATGAAGGTGTTTGGCAGAGAGAGACGGAGGCCACCACCACGGCCGAGCCAGACAGGAACCGGGCGCTACTCCAGTCCTCGTTTATCAGCACAACAGCAGATTCAATTTGGACAAATAAAGCAGTGGAGTGGCTCACACGTGGCCCGAGTCCGAGTCTGCTCTCTCACGACTTCACTGTTACTCAATTTCTACCCGACTTTATTAGCTGTGCGGTGAAGAAAACGAGGAGCTGCTCGTTAACGGGAGGAAATTCATGACCTTGACGTGCGTCCGTGTCCTGTCGTGGCTTCACGAAGCTTTTATCACAAACCAGTCAAGAGCCAAAAGCGTAGCATTGATTTCAGAGCCTGTGAACTTCCACTAGAGTCAAATACAAAATAAAAACAAGATCATTCCCTTGCTTCAGGCTCGACAAAAAAAAAGGCCACCAGGTAATATTTCAAATTTAGCTTCGCTGCCTCCGTTCTGGTAGCAAAGCTAAATTAAAGAAAACTCATTTTTTTTTACTTTCATTTTTTTTAATACATGCTTTTAAATCATCTACAATTTCATTACCCTGGAAATTACATTCTTGTTTAATCAATACATTATAAAAATCTATAGTAACTAACTAACTAACTGTATATTACAGAAGTAATAAAGAAAAAGTAGTAAATAAATAAATATTATAATAAATATTATAGAATTAAGAATAAGATAGCTAGTTAATAGTAAGTAAATAAATAAATAAATAAAAACAAAAAGGAAAATATATCTAGCCAAGCAATTTAATTAGTACATCATTTCAATTAAAATAAAAAAATAAATAAAAATAAATAAATAATAGATAGATAGATAGATAGATAGATAGATAGATAGATAGATAAAAACTATACAATTAAATTATTTCATTTTCTCAAATGACTGCTTCACACTTGGAGGAAATAAACTAGCTAGGTGACATGTAAACAAGAGCCAAATAATTATCATATAATATTATATATAATTATTATTATATAATATTATTATATATAATTATTTTTTAAATAAATTCATTTATTTAATTTAAAAACTTATTACAAAATATTTGTGTAAATAAATAAATCTAGCTCTTTGTGGTTAAACAAACAAAAGCAAAACGCAAAAAAATCAACAAATAAAAATCAGTTAGCTAGCTAATATTACCACCAATTTGTTTCAAATATCCGTTCTTTTTTTGTTTACAACGATTATCTGCTGATTTATTTTTGTAGTCTTTAAATATGACCGTGTTTTTGAACGATCGATGTATTTTTACGTTCAGGTTATTACCCTTTCCATCTTTCTTTTCACTTTGAGTGTTTTTTTCCACCTGAAGTTGCTGTATTCATTTCCATGCAACGTGAGAAAAAGTGTATTTTAGAACACACACACACACACACACCTTCTGTGTTTGTAAATATTGCAGTGGGTCAATAAAACTCAGACAGTATCAGGTGTGGGGCAATAACTCACGCTGTCTCGCTCCGAGCTGCAGCCAATAAAAAGCGGGCGTTTGTGACCCCGGTGTGTTCGCTACGGATTAAGAATAACTCTCCCCTGACGCTCGGCTGAGATCCACTGCACTCCTGATCCGCTCGCCGGTTATCTCTGACACCCGCCTCATTTCATACACACGAGCCGGACCAGAGGAACCCACTTTTATTTTTATTTCTGAACCATAAAGCGGACGTGGAATTCTAAAGCTCAGAATTTTTAAACGTTCGTAAAGAAGAACGTCTCGTTAAAGGAAAACTCCAGGAGTTTATGACATCATCGTTTGTGAGAAGCGGAGTTTCTTTTTAATACACAAGTCTAAAGACAGATACACACACACACACACACACGCTGAGTATTCCTGTAACCTGCCTACGTATCCCAGTCAGACTTTTCCTCAGCCTTCACGCTGCTCCTCTCAGTATGATATCAACAGATTTATGGATACAGTCCAAATGAATCTGAATCAAATAAATCAACGGAGCATCTTATCGAGGCGATGGAGTTTCCCGTCAGCCCGGGGCGGTATCGATCCCCGCTGGCTAGACAGCAACGCTACACCGATGAGACTAGACAGACAGACGAACCGTCCTGTCATTCCGGAGAATGTTTAAAACCTCCTCAGAAGCGTTGGTTGCTAGCAAATTAACAGCATGTGAAGGAAGAGCCAATCAGACTCCATCGTCATGAGTCAGGAACCAATCAGAATTCAGGTGGAGATCAGATTCCGAGCCAAACGTTTATACAGCATGTAGAGCTTATTAGACGCGTACGAAGACTCACTTCATGATCAGAACAAGATTTTTGTTTTGAGCGTCTCTCTTTTATTTATTTTTTGTTCAGGTTCATTTAGATCTAAATGCATGATGGGAAAAGTCTCGAAGTCTCTTCTCTGAAAGAATTATAGTATATAGAATATCATGAAGAATATCATATAGTCAGTGATTTCTTTATTATTATTATTATTATTATTCACCATATAATTCTTCGACCATATAATAATAGTTTGTTAACAGTTGCTAGGCAACCAAAGATACAAAAATCACAGCTTTCCCTGAACCCGAGCGGCTTAACTCACTGTGAAGATCGTCCTTTCTAACGTTAGGTAGTCAGTTTTAAAGCGTGTACGCTAGCTAGCTGCATTAGCTAGCTTGCATGGAGTGGCAGTAAAGAGCGGCTTTCGTTTCATGTGGGAAAAATGTTTCTGTTCGGCTGTGTCGGTTTCTGCTATTTTCACACCTAGCCTTGACGGTTTTTCTCACCTAGCAAGCATTTAATTTCTGCTGTAAAACTCCTCATGCCGTTTTTTTTTATACAGGTTTTATAGAAAGCTGATGTAATTGATATTTCCTCACAGTATGATTTGTGTTAATCATCGTCATTAATCTAGGCATACGTCCATCTGTTCATTACCCCGGTAACGTATGCTAGGCTTACGCCACATATATCACCTGGTATTGCTCGCCGGAATCGATAAGAGTATATTTTTCCGAGGAGGAGTAAATAGGCGCAGTATTGTGGTGGATTTTAGCAGATTATTATTATTAGCTTTCATGTCTGATTTCTCTCTCAGAGCTCAAAGCCGGCTCTGGTCCTCGGCGACTGGAAGCTTTGCTTACTGCAAGAAAAGCAGCATATATGACCAAAAATAGCTCTGGTACACACGTTGTGTCAAAGCTGGCCTCAGCACAACTCCATCCCCTCCTGAATTCCCCCAGGGGAAGCGAACTGCTGCACTAAACGCTTTCTCCTTTCGCATGTCGTCATGTCAAGCGCACTCGTTTTTTAGCACTTCTTTGACGGACTTTGGTACAAACCTGACGTGTGATTTTTTTCTTTTCTTTTTTTTTACTTTTTATCTGGCATGACCTCAGCTAAATATAGCGTGCTTCACACTGACGTTAGAGGCATCCAGCTGAACGTCCTCTCACGTGGATAAATAATTCACAGCACAAACAGAGGGAGAGTACAGAGACGCTTTTAACACACATGGATAAATGTTAGCTTTATCGTTACTGCCACTGTTCAGTCAAATATTTCACTTTTAAAAATCGAGTGAAATAAACTTGACGTACTTGACGTTACATTAGACGTGAACGTAAAAATAAATAACTTTAGACGTTAGCAAGACAGCAGAGTACACTACACTACGCTGGGCTCACTCTTTAGTGCACTACAACAACTTAACTACTTTCAGACTTCAGTCACAAAGAGAGACTTCATAAATAGGGATAGAGTTTATTATATTCTTCACTTTTTATAGATTTGTTTTTTTTTAAATGGGAAATATTTAGAAAATGTAAATTGGTTTCAAACAAAGAAATGAATTGAAATGCACAATAAATAAATAAATAAATAAATAATATATATATAATAAACAATAAATAATTTATTGTACAAACAAAATAAATAAATATATAAATGAATACAATCTTATTATTTATTTATTTATTGTTGCAAAAATAATACTTTAAAAAAATAGCTAGGGAAATACTTAATAAATAATGTAAGTAATATAAAGTAAGATAAATTAATTTCCTGTCAATGAGTCCTTTTTTTTGTTTTTTTGTTTGTTTGTTTGTTTTGTTTTTTTTTTCAGTTTTTAGTTCATTGATTTTAACCACTCATTTTCCACAGCAACAAACAAACAAACAAACAAACTAACAAAATTCCAGCACAAATTTTATCTTTATCTCTGTGGCAGAATCTTTGTGGTGGAAAATAATTATTAATTATAATTATTACAGTTAATTTTTAAAGCAACAAAATGTTTAAAAGATATATTTGAAAAGCAAAACCAAACGTTGACTTAAATTGAACTTAAATTTGTATTTCTTTTGTTTATTGATTCCATTTTTTTTATTGCAAGGGACTTTTTCTGGCATTTCTTTACTCATTTTTTTTTTATCAAAGTATTCTTCCTGTTTGTTGTAGAAAGGATTTTTTAAAACATAAATATAAAAAAAAGCTATTTAATATGTGATGACTAACACATTCAGTGATTTTATTTCCTTGAAAGAAAATGCAGATTTGTAACTTTAATTAAATTGTGTTTATGGTAATAGTGATCTAATTACTGTGTAAAGCAGTGTTTCCGTCTGATTTTGTTCATGTAGCCTTCAGTATTTATTTATATTCTCTAGATGGTTTATATTCTCGAGTTCGACTCTTGAGTGCGAGTGAATTCCTGAACTTTGTCGCAGCTCCTGGTCCATGTGAGCGCTGACAGGAGTGTGGCTCCAGGCTGTTTGTTTGAATGGAGGTCTTCATCTCCTCCGGAGTGTTTATCTAGGGCAGAGCTCCTCTCTGGACCTGAGACGGAGTGATATAGCCCCCTCTCTCTGGATAACAGATAAAGACTTGCGCACAAAGAGCGCTATCTAGCAGTTCAGCTAACAAACTCTGTGCATTGCGGGACTCCCAGCGCTTTTAATGTGTGTGTTCAAGGGAGGCTGAGCCCAGATTCTGCCTGAAAAAGCCTGCTGAGATTATATATCAGTGAACAACACACACACACACACACACACACACACACTAAAGGGCTATCAGCGTGAGAGCTCGCAGTTAGACACAAATTTGACAAACTTGCATATTTACAGTACAACCCAGTTCCAGCCTCAGTGTTTATGGGAAGTTTATCACCACAGCGCTGCTGAATCCTGCATTCTGATTGGTCACAAGTTTATTTTCTATAACAGCAGCTAATACTCTAATATCTGTCCAAAATTATGTACACCCTGCTAGTACCTTGGGTATCTAGCCATTAATCAATCAATAAATTAATCGAACAAACAAACAAATCCAGGATTATTTATGTATTAAAATTAGAATTAATTAAGTAATTATTATTATTATTATTATTATTATTATTAATAATAATAATAATAATAATAATAATGAATGGTGAAATCTCTTGATTGTTGACATTGACACAGATACACCAACCTCCTGGTGGATGTTATTGAGGTGGTGGATGTCCCTGATATGGTGGATGTTCTTGAGCTGGTGGATGTCCCTGAGCTGGTGGATGTCCTTCAGCTAGTGGATGTCCTTCACCTGGTGGATGTCCTTGATCTGGTGAATGTGCTTGATCTGGTGGATGTCCTTCAGCTGGTGGATGTGCTTCAGCTGGTGGGTGTTCTTGAGCTGGTGGATGTCCTTCAGCTGGTGGGTGTTCTTGAGCTGGTGGATGTCCTTCAGCTGGTGGGTGTTCTTGAGCTGGTGGATGTCCTTCAGCTGGTGGGTGTTCTTGAGCTGGTGGATGGAAAGAATTTGTCCACCTTCACTGGCACAAACAACAACTAATCAAGTAGATAGATAGATAGATAGATAGATAGATAGATAGATAGATAGATAGATAGATAGATAGATAGATAGATAGATAGACATGATCCCATGAAGGAAATTGTGTTACAGCAGCTAGAAGAAGAAGTTACAAGACAAACAAAAATATAAAATGTAATACACGTTCACCAGATTTGAATGTAAGTACCATCAAAATAATGCTAAATGTCTGTGATTTATTTAACTCCAATATCATGTGGCAGACAAATTAATCAAAAATTTACCACTAGATTCATGGAACTGAATTGTTTTATTTTTGGTCTAAAATCCTGATCCCAGCTGATTATTTAGATTTTTACATGAGGATTTTTTAGTTCTCTTTCAGCTGAAAGTCACAGTTCCATGTCACTGCTTGTCACCTGAATGGGTCCTTGAGATGTCTAGCATTTACAAATGATCAGTTTCTTTGAGAATTACACCCACTTGGACACCTACAGACGGCGTCCTCCTCTAAAGAGCTCTCATCTCCTGAAAGAGACAGAAAAAATGAGGAGAAGACGGAAAGAGGCCGAGAAGGAGAACCGTGGAAGCTTGTGCCCATCTGCTGGTCATGCATATTTCAGCAACATCTTCTTAATATGCTCGTTAATTACGCTAATTATCGCCAGGCCGTGCCCTTTCCGTTGGCTCTGAGGTACGAGGATATGAGTGGGATTAGGAAGTGTGAGCACTGGCATGGAGATGGACGAACTGTGCAGAATTCACACTAAATTAAATCATTAGTGCAAAATTCTAAAAGTGTGAGTTTTAACAGTTCACAGCTCAGAGAGAGGATTTGGAGGAATTTATCAGATTCATGATTCATGTGCTCATGTAAACAGCAAACTGTGAGTCAAACAAATCTGATCTCATGCACAAATATTAGACAAAAGAAAAGAACTAGCTAGCTAATTTATTTGTTTTGTTTGTTATTTTCGATTAAAAAACAGTTAGTTATTCTTCTTTTTGTTCTTTTATTGTTTTTGTTGCATTCATTTCCAGAAATAAAAGCAAACATTGCACAGATTTTTTCTGAAGGAAGATTATATGTCTGCTGATTAGTATGCTAGCTAAAAGGAAAGCTGTGTAGCTAGCATGGTTCATCACGTAGGCATGTGATTGATCAGTTCGATATCGTTGACAGTCAGGACTCGAGCTTCTTATCTGAGATGCAGGTGAGATTAGAGAGCTTTACACTCTGATCAGTACGAGCCAAAGGTTCTGGCTTTTTCTGCCAGACGTTAATGAATCCATTGAGCACCAGCGAGAGAGCCGGTCCCATCGGACCGAACCCGATACGGCTGTTTATCAGCCTCTTTGATACAATGTACAGTCGATCAGAAAGAAGCGGTTTTCTCTTAACTTACGGGTCAGAAGTCGTTCGTTTGCATGCTGCTAATTTGTTGACATTGAGCTGATTTGCAAGCTGTATTGAATTTATCTGCATTTACTGATGCCGTCCTGAATCACTAATTTCTGTTCATTCCTCAATGAGGTTTTGATTCCTGATTGTGGAGGTTGTTCTGTATGTATTGAGTTACATTAAGGAGCATGAATTGAGGCTTTATTATCAGTGAGAATGTCAACATACAGTATGATATAAAACTTATAGAAAGGAAAGTATAAAAAATAAAGCTTTGTCACAGTTTAAATGTAACTATAAATGGATAAGTATTCATGTTATAAAAGCAATAGAACACTTGGGGGACATGGTGTCATAAAAAATAACCAACTTTCAGGATGGTAATACCGTCGTCTCACCACTCACGTCACCTATAAGTTGTGGAAATGTTGTGTGAGCAACATTTTGAAACAAAAAATTCATGTGGTTGAAGAACTTGTTGAACATTCGCTTCATTTTCTAATGTTCTCTGTTACAAAAAAATCTTTTGCCTGCACCTAGCCATGTCCAGGATGCCAGTTTTCATCCCTCTTTATACAGATTAGTTTAAATGTTTGCACCCAGAGCTATGTTGTGCTCTCTGCTGTGGATGGCATGGGGCTGAGACTGAAAGAGAGCACCACGCAAGTCCTCAAAGGTGTCAAGATAGGGAATTGGTTCATTAACGAAGCGCTTCATTAATAAGCGCTCTGGGGAAAATTAATATTCCTCAAAATACAGAGTGCCACTGGGGTTTTTGTGGCTCGGTGAAATGAAATGTGGAAGAACGTTGCGGCTTCTTCAAAACAAAACCCGATGTTAAACAACTCCCGACCCACTGGCAAGGTTGAGAAATACGGCAGCAATTTGAAGGCGATTAGAGGAACAATGAGACAATCGATCACTGCTTATGAGCCCTTACCTTTTGATGCAGTGGAAATAAGCATTATGGGTTTAATGAGGCGATGGAACTTATATTTCATGCACGTCTTTGGAAAGTCGGAGGTTGAACCAGTTATTGAAGGTTTTGTATCTTCACCTGCAGTCGGTGTGTGATGTTTAAAACGTTTCGGATCTTGTTGTGCATCTGTCGAGAATCTGTCGAACAAATGCAACTAGTGAGGGAGGGAAATAAATGTCTTGATCAGCCTTGACGTCTCGTTGTATCCCAAAATGCGATGGGATCTGTTACACTTTTTGTTTGTCACCTCCTCTTTTCCTGAGTTGCTCAAGATGCTTATGATCTCAGGATACAAGTCACCTGCATTGCTGCTTGGTAGGCCCAAATAAACATGGCTCACCCACTCATTGGTTTTTCCCCCTTCAACTCCACCTTCTGCATCATTATTCTCAGCCTCATCAAGTCCAAAATCATTTACCTCTCAAACAGTGTTCCAAATTAGTAAACCTGAACCATCTCAAGACCCCTTGAAATATGCGTTCTCTATTTTTCTGTCTTTTTTTATTCCTGTATCTGCTCCTCATGCTTCCTTGATTGTAATGGGTATGTAAAGGCGCATGTTATCGTCATACTCTGTAGAGCTTTAATAACTACCTGTCAGCATATCCCAATTAGCACTGTCAAGCTTAAAACATCTCCACGCAGTTCTACTATATGTTTTTTTTTTTTTCAACTGCCATACTGTAAAGCTGAGTATGGAGTAGAAGAAACTGCCACTCGTCTATAGGGAAGATCTAAAGATTCAGGGCTCCACCATCATTAACATGGACATACCTCAGCAATTAAATGACCCAAGTTAATTAGCCTGAGGAAAATGTTCTATCTGGTACAGTGAACTAAAAGGTTCTTTGGTTTGGCCTTCTTGGTGCTGCTCTTCAAGGTTTACCTATTAGAAAAGGTTCAAAATATAACCAACTTAGAATGCAAGATTTGTTTACCATCCTTAGACCCATCAGTGAAAGAACCCTTCGCTCTGGGTGTTGGTGGATCTAATGGGAGTGAGCCTAGTTTTATCTTACAGAACATCAGGCTGGACTGTGGCAGGATTATGTTTGTTTGCATTTGTAGGTTCTACAATGAACTCTACAACCAAGGGCTTCCTAAAAGCCTTTAGGAACCCCCTTTTTTAAAAGCATTTGTCCAATATGGGACCTAAAAAATTGACATTTGTAGGTCCTTTTCATATTGGAGAACATATATAGATTGAAAAAAATGTAATGCAGCAAAACTTTGTTTAAAAATTAAATAACACATAGACAAACAATGTCCAAAGTACGTATCTGCTAGCTTTAAAATTCAAGAACTTTATGTAGAACGTACTGTATGTAGAACTTTCTTTTAGAGAAGCGTTCCAAGTGAAATCACTTTAGAAAGCTGCACTCTTTAGATTATTGAGAACCCTTGAGAAGGGTTCTTTATTTTTACCTTGAAAGGGAACCTTAGTGGAATCCATAAAGTTTCTGTGTAGAACCATATAATTATAACCCCTTTATCAAGTGAAGAATCTCTATTTATCTTGTCAACCTTTGAAAAACTCTTGAAGAACCTTTTTTTATAAAAGCATAAGACTCCTTAATTATCCACACCATCCTTGATGTTTCCTAACTTGAACATTATTATGCTTTTTAGTCATTAAGATTAGTGACTTACTGACCACAGCGTCATGAGGTTCCACAGTAGTTGGAAGATTTTGCAGTGGAGGATGAAGCAATGCCCTACTGCTCTTATGTGGCTTGAAAGTAAAGACACTCATGTTCCCATGTCTAATTAGCACCGAGATCAAAACTGTCAAAGCCCCTAATGGGATGCTGCAAAAACACGCTGCATGATGTCTGACGATTGCTCCTGGTGAATGTGTTAGAGCCCTGTGAGTTGCTTCATAAATACCCTGTGTTTTACGAACATAAACACCCCTAAGAACCTAGGTTTTCTTGAAAGGGAGACGAGTTCTCCTGAGGTTTCTGATCCAGTGCCTAATCTTGAATCACAGCTTGTAAATATGCTGGACAAAAATCAGATCGGTTTTGAGACCAAAGGACAGTAGGTTCACAATACTGGTATAAATGGAGGCTTTGGAGCAATGACCAGCATCTTGTTGACACAACATTTCATGTTATGAACCCCATCCTAAAAAAAGGCCTGGATAGTACTAGCCAAAAAAAATTTGCTGGCAATCAAAACAAAGTAAATGGAATGCTAATGCTAAGAGAACTTTCAATAATTAGTTGTTCTTATTTATATTAAGACTACATGTTCAGGGATCTGCCTTTGGGTTTGCAAGTATGTCTTTAAATCATCAGGATGTGAAATCCCATACACCAGGGGGAAATGTTGGCTGTTTCTTTCTTTCTTTTTTTAATGTTTGTCTAAATCTATCTCCAGCAGACAGTATATCTTTGGTCTATGTATATAGCAAGCTCTATCTTACAGTTACATCATCCTCTCAAGCAAGCGGCTGCACTGGTGTACTGTATATTCTCTATACCTGCTAGATAGCTCTCCTGGGATCTCATTTGTAAAAGAACCTGATAAAGTCAATGTAAAGATTAGGCTGTGACTGATGTTATTCTTGGCTACATGGACATGTTTTTATAAGTATCGTGGCTAGATCTATAGAGTCGAGATAGAGATCTTAACGAAGGCTGAGCCATGGGAGATTTGGTGAGGAAATGTATCATTATTTATTTAAAAAAAACATCGTACTTATGTTCTGTATCTGTGTCTTCTTAGGCAGGGGTGCTGTTAGAATGTAGAACTTCTTAGTTAGTTGTACACACTTTCTTATCTCTGAGGTACCAAGCAAAGTTTCTCATCGTGTCCTCATGAGTGCAATGCCATCAACATATAAAGAGAGACCTGAAAAGACCCCTTAATATTACCTTTCGTAGGTGCACAATAATTTATCCACATGTAAGATCAAGGCACTTCAGTATACAGAATAGTCAGAATATAGTTATGAGTTATTCTCTCATCCAAGAGCATTCATCTGGCCTGAAATATACCAGGAGTTTAAAGTGTCCTGGAGCCTTGTTCCCTCCCAAACTGGAACCTATTCTGCAACTCTGCTAGCAGGTGGGAATTGACTATGACTTGGGAATTAATAGGAGAAAATAGGAAAAAAGGGGAAAAAATCTGATAAAGGCACTGAAATTTTAGCTACAGCACAGTGGTAAAGTTTGATATAGAGCTGTTTTTAAATTCTACTCCCACCTGACATTCTGCCAGTCTGGCCTGCAGATGCTCTTGACCAAATCCCACATGTCCCTGCAGAAAGTTCAAATCCTGCTTCATCCTGTAGACATTCATGACCAATCCTTCTCACTTTTGAAGAAACCAATCACCTTGGCCCCCATAGACACTGTTGACCAATCTTTCCCACTCCTTTAGGACATATGACATATCCTTCCCTCTGGAGACAGGCTTGGCCAATCCTACACAGAAAATTTGACCAAACCTGTTCACTCCCACAGGAAATGTATCTAATTCCAGCTACATCTGCAAAAAATGTGACCAGTCCTGGCCACTTCCAAAGGTACTCTTGAGCAATCTCATCTACTTCTGAAAACATTCTTGACCAATTCTGCCTGCTATTGTAGGCACTCTTGACCAATCCTACCCACTTCTGCAGACAAACTTGTCAAATCCCACCCACTTCTACAGACAAACTTGTCAAATCCCACCCACTTCTACAGACAAACTTGTCAAATCCCACTCACTTCTACAGACAAACTTGCCAAATCCCACCCACTTCTATAGACAAACTTGTAAAATCCCACTCACTCCTATAGACAAACATGTAAAACCCCACCCAATTCCACAGACAAACTTGTCAAATCCCATCCACTCCTATAGACAAACATGTAAAACCCCACCCAATTCCACAGACAAACTTGTCAAATACCACCCATTCCTACAGACAAACTTGTCAAATCCCATCCACTCCTACAGATAAAAACTTGTCAAATCCCACCCACTTCCACAGACCAACTTGTCAAATCCCACCCACGCCTACAGAGAAACTTGTAAAATCCCACCGACTCCTACAAACAAAGTTGTCAAATCCCACCCACTCCTACAGACAAACTTGTCAAATCCCACCCACTCCTACAGACAAACATATAAAATCCCACCCACTCCTACAGACAAACTTGTCAAATCCCACCCACTCCTACAGACAAACATGTAAAACCCCACCCACTCCTATAGAAAAACTTGTCAAATCCCACCCACTCCCACAGACAACCTTGACCAATTCAAATATTACCACAGATATATTTTCTAAAGAAAGTAGTTGATTCAAAATATATACAAAGCAATGTAAACTGCAGCAACATTGTCCAGAACAAATCAGTAAATGAAGATAAATGAGTGAATGTGGTCTCTGCATCATGCAGCATGTTTATCAAAGTGGTCTTTCTTTGTGTTGTGAGCTTCATATCTGACTGTATGCTGGTTCTTGTAGGATCCGGATCATAATGCACTCCTCTAACCCAGTTTGGCACAATAACCAAGATATGCTAAAGGAGAGCTAATTGTGCTGTCAGATATTCAAAATAAATGTTTTTTCTTGTTGTGAAGCATTGATGCCTTCCTGGAGTACAGATTGCAACGAAAAAAAAAAAAAAAAAACACGCACAAGCTGCACTGGAAATATTTTGCTGAACAGAAGCACCAAGAGATCCAAGAGAATCTGTAGGCAAGCGATAGTTGGCTGCAAATAGTGCAGTGTTTATTTGTGTTTTTCTGTTTATACAGAGCTAATCAGGCGAGCCTTCCCTGGCCTGGTTCCTCTTTAGCTAGTCACTGTGTGGATCTTGTGAAAAGCTCGGCAGGCCAAAAGGGGAAGAGCTGACCTTGTAATATCTAGCTGCCTGCCAACAGAATCACAGGGAAGAAGACTCTCACAGAATTAATGCCTCCCTCTAACAATCGGCTGCTAGGGCAAAAAAAAAAGAAGTCTCTCGAGTGACTCGGTTTATATCTCCTTTTCAGAGTTCGTGGCTCCTTCTTTCCCTTTCTTCTTTTTCACATTTCCCTGTCTCTTTGCACCTTGTCATGGAGAGTTTATTGTTTTGGTATAACAAGCTGCACCCCTTGAAGACCCAGGGCTTTTTTTTGCACTGTCCAGGGTTTCATATCGATGCACTAGTCACCCAAACTCATCCCCCCTGATGGCCAGACAGACAGAGATGGAGGGCAATCAAGCATCCAGCACCTCATTTCCAGACTGGCTGAAAAAGAAAAATCTTTCTTGCCTCTTGCTGTCTTCTAACCCTGTCACAGATGCATGACCACACACACACACCGCTGTGCATTTTCTAACTGGACCATCGGGCTGCTTGCAACTGAAATCCATCAAAATAAGAAGCTAGAGTCGTCGTTTCTGGGTGGAAATCATTTTACCTACGTGACCTGGAAAGAGGAAAGACGGTGTAATGATTCCATTTCTAAGTAATATCAATTACTCAGTACCTAGGAAAGACTTCACATGGGTATAAGGGGGCGTAAGAAATCTTGCAAATGTCATGAATTAGATGTTTAACAAGTTGAATTTGTGGAGCATTTGTCATGTGATTGTTTTGTTTTGGCTTGTTTTATGGGTAATTTTATTGGTCACTTGGCTACTTTTGTCACACAAACCTGGCAAGCCTCGATCTTGGTGCAACTATTTATAAATCCAATTGAAAAAGCAAAGAAGTATAGACAAATACTTCTATTTCAAGAGGTTCCAGCAATTAGCTACAAGCTACAATTCTTAGCAAGACAATTTTAACATCTATCTATAGTTAGCTTGTATTCCTTGAGAAAAGTAGATAAAGTTTTCTGTAAATGTTTTTGTTGGGCTTTCATTGTATAGAAAATTCTAAGCAAGAAATGTGTGTTTTTCTTTCAAATGTCCTTGCGAACGTCCTTGTGCCTATTCTGGTGGTCGTGCACTGAAAGAGAGTCGACATCTCCTGAATGCACAAAGATCCAAGCCAAATGCTAAACATAGCCACCGCACATTCTGTAGTCTTCAGCGCACCACACACACACACCAAGATCCAAGGTCATTTTTTATTTTCTTACAGTCCAGGTGTATGATACGTGAGCAACTTGGCCATGTCGCAGGTCTGCAGAAGGTTAGCATGGCCACCGGCCCTCCTGATGCTAAACCCCTCGTTAGGGGCCGCTGGCGGGACATCGTTTTAATTATCTTTAATTAGCCTGGCCATCACACTGCTCTGCTCTCACAGCATGATGATATGAGCTAGTGCCATTTTGTTCCTCACTGTAAACTACTACAGAAAGTATGAAGGTGTCAGATTGAAGGTCTTCTCTTTGCTTTCGGTGTCTAGGAGTGTGTCAAGCTTCGAAAATGTAGCCCATGGCTGCAGGAGGGTGGCTCCTGTATCCGAGAATGTGTGTAAGTTTTGGAGAGTAGAGCTTTTTTGAAAATGATAAAAATCATGAGCCTTTTGAGTGACTTGAGTCATTTGAATCTATTCAGTTAAATCATTCCTTCAGTTTTATTCACGGATTCTTTCAGGAAAGATTCGTTCACTGATTCTTACAGTACAGATTGCCAGAGTACAGATTTCTTCACTGCTTCTTACATTGACTCTTTCAGTTCAAAATCAGTCATTGACTCCTTCAGCTCAGATTCATTCACTTTGACTCTATCAGTTCAGATTCACTGACTGATTCTTTCATGTCAGATTCATTCAGTGACTCTTTCAGTTCAGATTCATTCACTGTGACTCTGTCAGTTCAGATTAGATTAGTTTTGATTCATTCACTGTACTTCTTTCCATTCAGATTCGTTTAATGTGATTCTTTCTGTCTGGATTCGTTTACTATGATTCTTTCCTTTTAGATTTTTTTACTGTGCGTCTTTCTGTTTGGATTCGTTTTCTGTGATTCTTTCTGTTCGATTAGTTTACTGTGATTCTTTCAGTTCAGTTTCGTTTACTGTGAATCCTTCTGTTCAGATTCATTCACTGTGATTCTTTCCGTTCAGATTCATTCACTGTGATTCTTTCCGTTCAGGTTTGTTTACTGTGAATCTTTCAGTTCAAACGTTTGCTGATTAAATTTATGCTTACACGGTTCATGGATGTCATAGAGACAGGTGTAGGTGAGGTTGAAAAATAGTTATTGCCCCCCCCTCATTTAAAATGCAGTACACATTTATTCATGCTGCCCCATAACCACGTGCATTTATTAGGACAGGGAATGCAAAAAAAAAAATGTGTACAATTACACCGCAGGCTCTCCAGGACAAACACACAGTGAAATAAAAGACCTGCTTATGGTTCCTTGGTGTGAAACCTGCATTGATTTCTCAAGCGATAATGCATGTGTGGTGACATGCGGTAATGTACTCACCTTGAATTATTGCATTTCATTTTGGTTTGTAGTGTTTACACATTCATTCCCTTCTTCTAGAATTACATCAATATGCATATTAAAGTTCTCGATAGATAGGCTACACACTGTGCACTTCCTGGAAAGCTTCCCCAGATACTGCATTGATCTTTAACACATTCCAATGTGGATTTAGTTTCTTATTTCAGCATAGAATATTCCAGATTTTATATGTTATAGTCTAATACTTTCATAAAATGCTAATTTACCTTGATTGCTTCACCATAAAAGTATCACATATATTTCCTTTTCTATATATATTTTCCTTTTCTCAATTGATATCGATCGATTGTAAACTGGCTCGATCACACGGCTAGCTAACTAACTAACTAACTAACTTCCTTCGCTAATGGGTTTAGCAGAGAAAGCTGGCTAACTATGGTGATATGCTAATGATTCTTTTGTCATTCTAGAAAAGTGTCGAACAGGCTAGCTAGCATAACTTGGCTAATGATGCCAGCAGAAAAAAATTGACTAGCAAACTTGACTGGCTAGAGAATTCAGCTAATGAGGATGACAGAGAATACTGGCTAGCAAGCGTGACTAACTAGCTCACTTGGCTAATGATTATTAGCAGCAGCAGTCGTGTTTTTTTTCTGTAGAGATCTGTGCTAATGTTGAGAATTATCTAGCTACTTCACTAGTTATCTTAACTTGTAGGTTTTGGGGTAAAGTTTGAAATACCATCATTGTTGTTGTAGGAAAATAATGAACTACATGATGGTGTGATGAAGCGCAGCACTAAAGAAACGTTAAACATTTATACCATGAGCTGGACACGGACAGATATCTGACGCATCTGACGCGAGAGATTAGCAGGAATTAACGATGCAGAACGAAAAACGGCAACATTTTTAAACCCAGATATGAACGCCAAGGATTTTATTAACTGTATTAGCCGTAATGAGCACCAATATTTTCACAAACCGATTTCTTTCAGAGATGCCCTCATAACGATTTGGAGAGCAGCCAGTCCGTGCAGATCGGCATGAAATATGCATAATTAAACGATGCCCTGTGTGCCCACGCACCAGAAAGTGCGGGTCAATTGGGTTGAAGACACCAGTCATAAATCTTCCCTTAAAGTCTGTAACATTACTGAGCAAACTAGGTCTCTGTTTAAAGTAAAAAAAAAAAAAAAGCTCTCAATTAGAGCCTGTCCTTCCTTCCCTCTTTTCACACGGGGCTGCTGGTGGCCTGACCTGCTAATGGCCGCTAGGTCTGCAGCTGAAAATGTTAACCAGGGTTAACTGGAGGAGATCAAGCCCTCAGTCCAAAACATGCACAACGCACATGAGAGCAGGGGTTTTTTTAATGGCAGAATGAATCAGAGGCCCGTCAGGACTCAGTTAAGTGCCATCATGTGTTAGGATGAAGGCTGGCTACGCTCCCATGAGCACCGGCTCTGGGAATATGAGAAATATGAGGTTTGTTGCAGCATAAGAATATCAATAGATAAATGTCCACAATCTGGGATTAGCAATATGAGTACTAGCATTCCCCATGTGGCCCCAGATGTTTAACCTTTGACTCAGCTAGTTAAGTTTGGAAGAAGGTCTAGATCTATCTATCTATCTATCTATCTATCTATCTATCTATCTATCTATCTATCTATCTACAGATACAATAGTGAGTAGTGTTAGCAACAACAATCCAGGACAATACGAAGTAACTTGCAAGCAAGCAGCAATACTGTAGTTTTAGCAACAAGCTAACAGACAATAATGAAGTGTTAGCAACAAGCTAGCAGACAATAATGAAGTGTTAGCAACAAGCTAGCAGACAATAATGAAGTGTTAGCAACAAGCTAGCAGACAATAATGAAGTGTTAGCAACAAGCTAGCAGACAATAATGAAGTGTTAGCAACAAGCTAGCAGACAATAATGAAGTGTTAGCAACAAGCTAGCAGACAATAATGAAGTGTTAGCAACAAGCTAGCAGACAATAATGAAGTGTTAGCAACAAGCTAGTGCACAATAGCATAATGTTAGCAACAAGCTAGCGGACAATAGCGTAGTGTTAGCAAGACAGTAGCGGACAATAGTGTATGGCTAGTAACAAGCTAGTGGACACTAGTGTAGTGTTAGAAGCAAGCTAGCTATAGGACAGTAGCAACTAGTGTTAGCATCAAGCAAGCTAACTAGCGGACAACAGCAAGTAGTTGTTAGCTAGAAGACCGTATAGAGTAGCTTAGCAACTATATAACCAGCTAACGTTAGCGGTAAGTCTGTATATTAACTGATTTACAAAACTGAACATTATAGAAATATAAACAGACAAAAATGAAACTTTTTTCCGACTTTAGATTTCCTGTCAGTCTTTCTCAAGCAGCCATTAAGTGATTTATTTAATCTTAAATGTTAGAATTGAATAATGAATAATAAAACTGCTGAATGTGGGATTATGTGATTAGCAGCTTTGCTCCCAGCAGCGTGATGATGACATGGAGCTCAGAGTGTTTGATGCTCCTCTGTGTGTTCCTGACACTGTGCCTCAGTAATCAGGGCTCGGAGGTGATGAACTGACTTCATGTAGTTTGATCAGTTGCTTGTGTGCCGCCGATCCCCCGCTGGTCGGCCTCCAGATTAAGACCCGTATGACCTAATCATCCCGCCCCATGCTGCCCCGCCGCCGTGATTACCGCACGCCTTTTCTTCATCTTTCATCGCCCCGGCGGATCCGAGCTGTCGGGACTCTGACGCCGTTATGGCCGCTTTCGCGTCTTCCTCCTGCTCGGCGGCGAGAATCGGCCGGAGCTATAATGACTCTTCCCATTAAGAATACACCAATATTTGCAGCTGTGTGACTCAATTATCTGCACTGAATGGAATTATTCCGCGGCTCTTTAGCACCTGGGTTTTCCTACGACCTCGCCCGGAGGATCTTCAAAAAAAAAAGTAAAAAACATGAGCAGAAGCGTGACAGAAGATGAAAGAACGCAAAATAATCCGTGTTTGAATTTTCTGCCGTAAACAACATGAACGAAGCGGTGAGAGATATTTAACACATGATCGCTGACGATACATAAGATACATAAGGTGTGTAAACCTTTATTCTCCGTTCTGATTGGTCAGAGAGTGAAATCGTTTATCTATCAATTATTGTTTCCATAGTAACCACTTACACTGGAATGAATGGGGGAAAAAAGGTTTCTTGAAGTAAGGAGACGTTTCATTAAAATTTAAGGAAGGAGTCTCCAGAGAGAGATAGAGACAGACAGAGAGAGAGAGAGAGAGTGAGAGAGGCAGAGGAAAGGAGACAGAAAGAGACAGAGGGAGAGAGGGAAAGAGAGAGAGAGAGGGAGAGAGTTAGAGAGAGAGAGAGAGAGAGACAGAGGGGGAGAGAGACAGAGGAAGGAGACAGAAAGAGACAGAGGGAGAGAGGGAAAGACAGAGAGAGAGATAGAGGGAGAGAGTTAGAGAGAGAGACAAAGAGAGAGACAGAGAGAGAGAGAGAAAGAGAGAGAGAGAGAGAGAGAGGCTGATGTGCACAGCTCGGAGGTGTGTGTGGGCAATAAAGAGAGGTGGCTTTATAAATAAAGTATGTTTCGTGTTTTTACAGAAATATGGTAGAATTAGGGGCTAAGGCAGCAAACTACAAAAAAAAAGAAAAATAGAATAAATAAATGAGAATTTTGAGTTGCCTTTTCCAGGAAGTGAAATATTTGGCTTTATAAAAAAAAAGAACAAAATAATGCTTTATTTTTATACATTTATATACATATATATTATATTTTTATATTTTATAGTGTTATATTTTACATTTTGTTGGTATTTTATTTTATTTAAAAAAAATCCTCAGGATTTCATAAATTTTCAGGAAATCATTTAAATGTGAAATAAAAATAATAATTTTAAAAATTGTCAAAAGAAATAAAAAAAAAAGAGAAAAATTTATGAAGTAAAATTCTGATGGTTCGTGATTTGAAGAAAAAATAAAACAACAAAAAAACATGGTGATGTGGATTTTCGTGTTTTGAAGCTCAGTGGCTTGATGTATGATAGAGTTCGACATGGCTGAGAAAATCCATAACGGCACTTTGAAAGGAAGTGGGAGGAGACACTGCAGAGAGAGAGAGAGAGAGAGAGAGACACGGAGACTGAGACAAAGGAGCAGAGAGATGAGCAGAGAGAGAGAGAGGGAAAGCGAGAGGAACAGAGAGAGAGACAGACAGACAGAGAGAGAGAGAACGCAAGAGGAACAGAGAGAGAGACAGACAGACAGAGAGAGGAAGAGAGAGAGAGAGAGGGAAAATGAGAGGAACAGAGAGAGAGAGACAGACAGAGAGAAAAAGAGACAGACAGAGAGAGGGAGAGAGAGAGGAAGAGAGAGAGAGAGGGAAAGAAAGACAGAGAAAAAGAGAGAGAGAGAGAGAGAGAGAACGCAAGAGGAACAGAGAGAGAGAGAGAGACAGACAGAGAGAGAGGGGGGGGGAACGAGAGGAACAGAGAGAGAGACAGACAGAGAGAAAAAGAGACAGACAGAGAGAGAGAGAGAGGGAAAGGGAAAGAGAGAGAAACAGAGAGAGGAGCAGACGTGACGAGACGTGAGCGAGTCATTGTGCAAGATGATCGTCAGATCTCCGAGCAGAAACGACGTGCCGGGACGGGAATATCGACCACCGTGATGGGAAGCTCCGGGCTTCTGCCAGAATATCTGTCTGTTTTAGTGTCTCTGAACCATCCTCTGCCCTGTCACACACACACACACACACACGTGCACACATATACACACACACACACTATGAAAGAGAAAGACGTGGAAGAGTAAAGAAGAGAAAAACAAACAAAAGGGAAAACATGGAAAAAATGACATGATAAAAAAGAATGTGTGTGTGTGTGTGTGTGTGTGCATGCGTGTGTGTGTGTGTGTGTGTGTGAGAGAGAGAGACCATTACAGAGTGACCCAAATCCCCATATAGTGTATTTGAGGGACAAATGAGGCCTACGGGTGCCTCCTTTGTGTGCGTGTGTGTGTGTGTGTGTGATGATGACCTATGCTGATGGTCGTAATGAGACTGAGAGAGAGAGAGAGAGAGAGAGAGAGAGAGAGGGATTTTGGCAGAAATCTCCTCCATATGGCTCAGACAGTTGTGATTTGCACGGCAGGTGGCTCGGAGCCTCGGCTACACGGAAGGCTGTGACATTCCGAGCCCGGAGTGTGGAAAAGTGCTGGGAAGGGAGTTTTCCGAAATGAAGTGTTTGACACTGGCGTGTGTACTTACTTTCAAACTGTCAGGGTGCATGAACTTTTCCATACTTCCTCTATTCCTCTCTCTCTCTCTCTCTCTCTGGGGTGGTGGTGATCTTTACTCACAGCTTGTATATGGTTTTATATGTTTCGAAAAAAAATTGCAGCTAGAATTTTAAAAGCCTTTCTGTTCCGCTAACAACTGCCCTGCTGCACTCATAACTAATCCTCATAAAAAAGAAGGAAAGAAAGAATGAAGGAAGGAAGGAAGGAAAAAAGTAAGAAGGAAGGAAGATTAACTTTTTTTAATGAAATGAAATTCAGTTGAAAAAAAACACAAGAAGACAAAGAATTTAAGGAAGAAAATCTAAATGAAATGGAAAAAGTTAAGATCAAAGAGAGAGGGAGAGAAAGCGAGAGAGGGAAAGAGGGGAAAAGATTTATAGTGAAGCATTTTGATTAAAAAAGAATGAAAGAAAAAAGAGAAAGATTAAAAAGGAGCAAATACAAAAGGAACAATAACTAAAGAAAAAAGAATGATGAATGAATTAAAAGTCAAAAAGGGAAATAAATAAATAAATAAATAAATGACAAATTAAATAAAAATAAAAATAAGAAATGACAAATTAAGAGAATAATGTAGAAAGAAAGAAAGAAAGAAAGAAAGAAAGAAAGAAAGAAAGAAAGAGAATAAAAAGAATTTTAAAAAATTTAAAAAGTCTTTTTTTTAGACCAAGCATTTATTTATTTATTTATTTATTTGCTTTTAATTTTTATCCATTTCTAGTTACATTAATGTTGTGGAAGCCCCATGAAAAAGATTCTCCTGCAGATTCTCACGGCTCTTTAGAAGCACACTCTAAAAAATCTCTAAAAAATTCACGAACTCTATCTTCCTCACTGAAGATGTGGAATTTTTTCCCCGTTGCTGTTATGTAAGCTGAACTCAGGCCCACGTCCTGCTCTGTGGCTCTGCACTTTACAGCCAGCTTTCATTTCACCTCCATAAAGCATCCGCTCTGCTCTCACGCTATGAAAGTAATTAGCGCACGTACATAATTGCCATTAGGGTCAGTGGCTGGTTCACGCTGAGACCAGTGTGTGTGTGTGTGCGTGTGTGTGTGTGTGTGCGTGCGTGTGTGTGTGTGTGCGTGTGTGTGAGATTCTGGCTCACCAATATAATTGGCTTGAGAGCTTTGCTGCGTGTGATTGGAATTTGACAGCCACTCGCAGACGATAAGCGCTCGGTACTGCCGTTCAAGCAGACTTAATGAGCGCTCTCGCGTCACCGCAGCTCCGAAATAAACCCACATCCCGCTTCTGTTGTTGCGCTTGGCTTTCAGCAACACGTGGAGCTAGCGGTGTGTAAGCGGTGTGTATGGACTAGCCACAGAATGACTTATCACTGAGAGAAGCAAACGCTCACTCATGTCCTTTCTCTTCTCTTTTCCTTCTTCACTCAAAATATGAGACGTTAACAACAGTCTGGCCTTGACTCCTCTATTTCAGCCGTGACCTCCATCTCCACACACACACACACACGCATGCTGTCACTCTGAATGATCAGACTATACACACGGCTTTAGAGAGTGACCTTGAGCTCAGAAACGGCGCCCACATCACGCCACTGAAGCTCCAACCTGACAAAGTGTGCGATTTCCTTTTATAAGGTCAGCATCTGCTTTATTGATTCAACTTCCCTGTTTTGAAAAAAAAAAAAAAAGATAGAAAAGATTACGAGAAAAAAAATGATTTGTGGGAAATGAAAAAAGGGTAAAAAAAAAGGAAAGAAAGAAATCACATGCAATGAAAGGACAGCAGAAAATATAAAATATTTTGAAAGAAAGAAAGAAAGAAAGAAAGAGGAAAAAAGAAAAAGAGAAAGAATTAAATATAATAAATGACCAAGACGGACAAAGACAAAAAAAGAAACGAAATATAAAAAAATATGTAAAATAGAGAAATATTATCTAACAATAGAAATGAAAGAAAGAAAGAAAGAAAGAAAGAAAGAAAGAAAGAAAGAAAGAAAGAAAGAATGAAGAAAGGAACAAAAACAGATGCTGAAGGAGACGTGGCTGTAGAAAGTGACCTTGTGCACAAAACACTGCTGAAGCAGCAAAGTGACAAAGTGAAGGATTTCCTTCTATAAGGTCAGCAATTTTTTCTTGATTGATTTGACCACTTTTGTTTGACCATCGCTGAGATCATACACCATCTCCTGAACCATCACTGAGATCATACACCATCTCCTGAACCATCGCTGAGATCATACACCATCTCCTGAACCATCGCTGAGATCATACACCATCTCCTGAACCATCACTGAGATCATACACCATCTCCTGAACCATCGCTGAGATCATACACCATCTCCTGAACCATCGCTGAGATCATACACCATCTCCTGAACCATCGCTGAGATCATACACCATCTCCTGAACCATCAGTGAGATCATAGACCATCTCCTGAACCATCAGTGAGATCATACACCATCTCCTGAACCATCAGTGAGATCATACACCATCTCCTGAACCATCAGTGAGATCATACACCATCTCCTGAACCATCAGTGAGATCATACACCATCTCCTGAACCATCGCTGAGATCATACACCATCTCCTGAACCATCAGTGAGATCATACACCATCTCCTGAACCATCGCTGAGATCATACACCATCTCCTGAACCATCAGTGAGATCATAGACCATCTCCTGAACCATTAGTGAGATCATACACCATCTCCTGAACCATCAGTGAGATCATACACCATCTCCTGAACCATTAGTGAGATCATACACCATCTCCTGAACCATCAGTGAGATCATACACCATCTCTTGGACCATCGCTGAGATCATACACCATCTCCTGAACCATCAGTGAGATCATACACCATCTCTTGGACCATCACTGAGATCATACACCATCTCTTGGACCATCACTGAGATCATACACCATCTCCTAAACCATCACTGAGATCATACACCATCTCTTGAACCATCACTGAGATCATACACCATCTCCTAAACCATCATTAAGATCATGATATCAGGGTTTGGGGGGTGATGGAGGATGGATGTGATGTAGATGATCTCAGGGTTGGGGGGTGATGGAGGATGGAGGATGGATGTGATGTAGATGATCTCAGGGTTTGGGGGGTGATGGAGGATGGATGTGATGTAGATGATCTCAGGGTTGGGGGGTGATGGAAGATGGATGTGATGTAGATGATCTCAGGGTTTGGGGGGTGATGGAGGATGGATGTGATGTAGATGATCTCAGGGTTGGGGGGGTGATGGAAGATGGATGTGATGTAGATGACGTCAGGGGTTGGGGGGTGATGGAGGATGGATGTGATGTAGATGATCTCAGGGTTGGGGGGTGATGGAAGATGGATGTGATGTAGATGATCTCAGGGTTTGGGGGGTGATGGAGGATGGATGTGATGTAGATGATCTCAGGGTTGGGGGGTGATGGAGGATGGATGTGATGTAGATGATCTCAGGGTTGGGGGGTGATGGAGGATGGATGTGATGTAGATGATCTCAGGGTTTGGGGGGTGATGGAGGATGGATGTGATGTAGAAGATCTCAGGGTTGGGGGGTGATGGAAGATGGATGTGATGTAGATGATCTCAGGGTTGGGGGGTGATGGAGGATGGATGTGATGTAGATGATCTCAGGGTTGGGGGGTGATGGAAGATGGATGTGATGTAGATGATCTCAGGGTTGGGGGGTGATGGAGGATGGAGGATGGATGTGATGTAGATGATCTCAGGGTTTGGGGGGTGATGGAGGATGGATGTGATGTAGATGATCTCAGGGTTGGGGGGTGATGGAGGATGGATGTGATGTAGATGATCTCAGGGTTGGGGGGTGATGGATGATTGATGTGATGTAGATGATCTCAGGGTTGGGGGGTGATGGAAGATGGATGTGATGTAGATGATCTCAGGGTTTGGGGGGTGATGGAGGATGGATGTGATGTAGATGATCTCAGGGTTTGGGGGGTGATGGAGGATGGATGTGATGTAGATGATCTCAGGGTTTGGGGGGTGATGGAGGATGGATGTGATGTAGATGATCTCAGGGTTGGGGGGTGATGGAAGATGGATGTGATGTAGATGATCTCAGGGTTGGGGGGTGATGGAGGATGGATGTGATGTAGATGATCTCAGGGTTGGGGGGTGATGGAAGATGGATGTGATGTAGATGATCTCAGGGTTTGGGGGGTGATGGAGGATGGATGTGATGTAGATGATCTCAGGGTTGGGGGGTGATGGAGGATGGATGTGATGTAGATGATCTCAGGGTTGGGGGGTGATGGAGGATGGATGTGATGTAGATGATATCAGGGTTTGGGGGGTGATGGAGGATGGATGTGATGTAGATGATATCAGGGTTTGGGGGGTGATGGAGGATGGATGTGATGTAGATGATCTCAGGGTTGGGGGGTGATGGAGGATGGATGTGATGTAGATGATCTCAGGGTTGGGGGGTGATGGAAGATGGATGTGATGTAGATGATCTCAGGGTTGGGGGGTGATGGAGGATGGAGGATGGATGTGATGTAGATGATCTCAGGGTTTGGGGGGTGATGGAGGATGGATGTGATGTAGATGATCTCAGGGTTGGGGGGTGATGGAGGATGGATGTGATGTAGATGATCTCAGGGTTGGGGGGTGGTGGATGATTGATGTGATGTAGATGATCTCAGGGTTGGGGGGTGATGGAAGATGGATGTGATGTAGATGATCTCAGGGTTTGGGGGGTGATGGAGGATGGATGTGTTGTAGATGATCTCGGGGTTGGGGGGTGATGGAAGATGGATGTGATGTAGATGATCTCAGGGTTGGGGGGTGATGGAGGATGGATGTGATGTAGATGATCTCAGGGTTGGGGGGTGATGGAAGATGGATGTGATGTAGATGATCTCAGGGTTTGGGGGGTGATGGAGGATGGATGTGATGTAGATGATCTCAGGGTTGGGGGGTGATGGAGGATGGATGTGATGTAGATGATCTCAGGGTTGGGGGGTGATGGAGGATGGATGTGATGTAGATGATCTCAGGGTTGGGGGGTGATGGAGGATGGATGTGATGTAGATGATCTCAGGGTTGGGGGGTGATGGATGATTGATGTGATGTAGATGATCTCAGGGTTGGGGGGTGATGTAGATGATCTCAGGGTTGGGGGGTGATGGAGGATGGATGTGATGTAGATGCTCTTCAGGAGATCAGACATGGACGCTTTTCTTCCTCCACCTTCATTATAGGCAGAAGGTTAGTCACGTCTTTTAGCTGTTTGATCTTCTGATGTTTTCGACTTTGTGTCTCCGGGAGCGTCGGCGCTTTCCTGGGAATATTAAGCATTCTGTTTTAGAGTGGTTCGGAATGCAGGGAAAGGGCGCTATCATGCGATGCCTCCTCTCACTACTCATCCTCTCGCTCTGTCTAACAGGATTGATTTCTGCAGAAAGATCTGAGCAGAACCGAGCAGATCGGCTCGATAACATGCCGTTACGCTAGAACAATACGACTTAGTAATGACAGATCCTACTTTTTATCCATTTAGGGTTACATGTAATGCTTTGGAGAGTCCATGGAACAAGTTAGTTCATCTTAAATAGCCATTTTAGTGAGCAGCCTTGATTTTTACTCATCATTTACTCATAAGAAAGAAAGAAAAAAAGAAAGAAAGAAGATTACAGTAATGAAAGACTGAAAAATATTAATCAAATAAGAACAAAGGAAAGGAATGGACAAAGACATTATATACTAAAGCAGAAAGAAACAGAAAGAAAGAAAGAAAGAATATACAGAAATATAGTAAAAAGAAAGAAAGAAAGAAAGAAAGAAAATTAAAGTAATGAAAAATATGAATAAAGTAAAAAGAAAAAAGGAAAGGACAAAGACTAAATATACTAAATGAGAAAGAATAGCAAAAAAAGAGAAAAATTTAAAATATTAAAGCAAATATAATGAGAAAAGAAATAAAGTCAAAAAGAAAAGAAAAAAAAGAAAGAAAGAAAGAAAGAACAAATTAATATATAGAAATATAGTAAAAAGAAAGAAAGAAAGAAAAAGAATATAGTAGAAAGAAAGAAAGACTAAATAAATAAAAATGAGAAAACTCTTTATTGACCCAATCATTAGGTTTAGATGATGTAGATGGTTCCTCTGTGACCATTACCATGGAAACAGGAAGGTAGAGAGCTAGTATTTAATATAAAGCTGTATTTTGCAGCTGCACCACCATCAGAGCTGCTGTTCTAGAAAATTCATCAACACCTTCTGACCAATCAGAGTCCAGGACGGAGCGGAGCGGCGATATAAACCTGGATGATCACCACAGGCTTTCTTCACGTCGTCCTCCGTTTAAAGATTTGTGACTCATTTTGCATCTCCTTCGTTCGTGCTCATGGCATGCTGCGAGGAAAATGAGCGAGGATTTAAAAAAGAGGCTGAATGAATGCTAATTCTGTGTTTAATAAGCCTCTGTTCCCTCAGAAGTCGGCAAACTAGATCCCACCTCAGCCAGCCTGGCATTAGCGAGCGAGACGCTCCAGCGCTATATTACAACCTGCCTGCTTTTAGCGTTTATTCTCCCATGATGTCATCAATTACAGTTCCAATAAAACACCAGTGCTCCGTTTTCATATTAAACTCTGAAGCACAGCCTGAGCTTCTAAAGAACATTCAAGCAGCAGAAAACTAACTAATAAACAGTTCTGAATTACTGAGAGGATGTCAAGAATGATTACAGGAAACCTGCATTAAAGTAAGAAAGAAAGAAAGAAAGAAAGAAAGAAAGAAAGAAAGAAAGAAAACTAGCAGGGAGTCTTAGAAAATACTTTACAATACTAGTGTTAGCAATGCAATACTAGCTGGAAAGTAATAGGAGAGTTAGCTTGGAATTTAAGGAAGGAAAGAAAGAAGGAAGGAAGGAGGGAAAGAAGGAAAAAAGGAAGGAAAGAAGGAGGGAAAGAATAATAGAAGGGAGTGTTAGCAAATACTTTACAATACTAGGGTGTTAGCAATGCAAAAAACTAGCTGGGGTGTTAGTCATAGAACAGTGAGCATGGAAAGAAAGAAAGAAAGAAAGAAAGCTGGAGTGTTAGGGCACTTTATAATTTAAGGAAGAAAGAAAGAAAGCAAGAAATGAAAGAAAAAAGAAGGTCTATAATGGACAATATTCTAATAAAATAGAGTGTGTGTGTGTGTGTGCGTGTGTGTGTGTGTGTCTTGCATGCTCACTTCCCCCATTCCAGTAAATTAATATTCCCAGACAGATCTGGATTTCAGCAGGTTGCTTGTCCTTTCCCCTGCACAGCGACAGAGTGGTGCTGGTGAAGGGCAGCGGGGTTCCGAGCTCCGTGTTGTGGTCCGGGATTTAGAGACGGAACACGAGAAGCGGGAACGAGGCCGAGCTGCGGATCTGAATATGAAAGCAGGGCGAGAGAGTAAACAGCTGGGTGTGGTGATGAAGAGAGAGGTTTTGGACGAGTCTTAAAATCATTTGAAAAACGTTGGAATGCTGAGACTCTGAGATTCTCTAATAAACATTTCTAATGAACATTTCTAATGAACATTTCTAATGAACATTTCTGAATTACTGACATGATGACAAGAGTCATTACAGGAAACCTGCATTTCTATTCTGAAAGAAAGAAAGAAAGAAAGAAAAGAAAATATTAGCAGGAGAGTTAGTAAGATAAAACAATATCAGAAGTGTTATCAAAATAAAATACTAGCTAAGTGTTAGCAATACAAAAGATTAGCGGGAGAGTTATCAAAATAACAGACTAGCTAAGTGTTAGCAATAAAAAAGATTAGCGGGAGAGTTATCAAAATAACAGACTAGCTAAGTGTTAGCAATAAAAAAGATTAGCGGGAGAGTTATCAAAATAACAGACTAGCTAAGTGTTAGCAATACAAAAGATTAGCAGGAAAGTTATCAAAATAACAGACTAGCTAAGTGTTAGCAAGATAAAATACTAGCAGTTAGCGATACAAAAGAGGTGTGTGTGTGTGTGATATTAAAGGTTCTTCACAGAACCCTGACAAAGAAGCTTTCTTTTTAAGGCGGTATCCCCCGAAGATGTGAACATTGCTAGCTTCTCGTCTATATAAAGTTGATATCTCTGTGGCTTTTCCTGGCCTCACGCCGCCTGCAGATGCGAGCCGCTCGTCTCTGGCTGTGGATCATTTTGTAATGGCTGCTGTTCGTATGCGCTTATTACTGTTTAGAGGTCACGCTGATACGAGCTTATTGTGTCTGGTGAGATGTTTCTGGGCGGAGTCTTCATCACGCTCGGAGATCGGCCGTTACGCCGCGGTGTACAGATGCTCAGGCTGCGTTTCAGCACCACGCTTTCATTTCTGCATCCAAATTTCCTCCCATCTTCTTCACATTAACCTTGTGCTGGAGTAAACGGAACAAACGAGAACAAAAGTACAGGGTTTTAACGCATCTTTCAACTTCTGCTCAAACGATAGCGGGAAAGATGGAGTGTGAATAGAAATGAATACGAGGTTATTAATTAAGGAGTAATAGCACCACTTTAAAGCTGCTTGCTTATCTGAACGGCTGAAATCTTTCAGGATCGAATGCCACATGAAAATGAGCCAGCTGTAAACGCAGCGTATCTGGCTAGCCTTCAAAGCAAAGGATTTAACGCTAAAAAAACCCAAAATGCTTCCATGTTTTAATTAATCAGACTAATCAAAATAGAAGATTAAAAAAGTATATAAAAAGAAAGAAAGAACAGAAAAAGGAAGTGAATACTAGCTGGAGAATTAGCAAGATAAAATACTACCTGAAGTGTTAGCAATACAAAATACTAGCTGGAGAGTTAGGAAGATGAAATACTAGCTGGAATGTTAGCAAGATAAAATACTAGCTGGGGTGTTATCAAGATAAAATACTAGCTGAAGAGTTAGCAATACAAAATACTAGCTAAGTGTTTAGCAAGATAAAATACTAGCTGGAGAGTTAGCAATACAAAATACTAGGTAAGTGTTAGGAAGATAAAATACTAGCTGGAGAGTTAGCAATACAAAATACTAGCTAAGTGTTTAGCAAGATAAAATACTAGCTGGAGAGTTAGCAATACAAAATACTAGGTAAGTGTTAGGAAGATAAAATACTAGCTGGAGAGTTAGCAATACAAAATACTAGCTAAGTGTTTAGCAAGATAAAATACTAGCTGGAGAGTTAGCAATACAAAATACTAGGTAAGTGTTAGGAAGATAAAATACTAGCTGGAGAGTTAGCAATACAAAATACTAGCTAAGTGTTAGGAAGATAAAATACTAGCTGGAGAGTTAGCAATACAAAATACTAGCTAGAGAGTTAGGAAGATAAAATACTAGCTGAAGAGTTAGCAATACAAAATACTAGCTAAGTGTTAGCAAGATAAAATACTAGCTGGAGAGTTAACAATACAAAATACTAGCTAAGTGTTTAGCAAGATAAAATACTAGCTGGAGAGTTAGCAATACAAAATACTAGCTAAGTGTTTAGCAAGATAAAATACTAGCTGGATAGTTAGCAATACAAAATACTAGGTAAGTGTTAGGAAGATAAAATACTAGCTGGAGAGTTAGCAATACAAAATACTAGCTAAGTGTTAGGAAGATAAAATACTAGCTGGAGAGTTAGCAATACAAAATACTAGCTAGAGAGTTAGGAAGATAAAATACTAGCTGGAGAGTTAGCAATACAAAATACTAGCTAAGTGTTTAGCAAGATAAAATACTAGCTGGAGAGTTAGCAATACAAAATACTAGGTAAGTGTTAGGAAGATAAAATACTAGCTGGAGAGTTAGCAATACAAAATACTAGCTAAGTGTTAGGAAGATAAAATACTAGCTGGAGAGTTAGCAATACAAAATACTAGCTAAGTGTTTAGCAAGATAAAATACTAGCTGGAGAGTTAGCAATACAAAATACTAGCTAAGTGTTTAGCAAGATAAAATACTAGCTGGAGAGTTAGCAATACAAAATACTAGGTAAGTGTTAGGAAGATAAAATACTAGCTGGAGAGTTAGCAATACAAAATACTAGCTAAGTGTTAGGAAGATAAAATACTAGCTGGAGAGTTAGCAATACAAAATACTAGGTAAGTGTTAGGAAGATAAAATACTAGCTGGAGAGTTAGCAAGATAAAATACTAGCTAGAGAGTTAGGAAGATAAAATACTAGCTGAAGAGTTAGCAATACAAAATACTAGCTAGAGAGTTAGGAAGATAAAATACTAGCTGGAGAGTTAGGAAGATAAAATACTAGCTGGAGAGTTAGCAATACAAAATACTAGCTAAGTGTTAGGAAGATAAAATACTAGCTGGAGAGTTAGCAATACAAAATACTAGCTAAGTGTTTAGCAAGATAAAATACTAGCTGGAGAGTTAGCAATACAAAATACTAGCTAAGTGTTTAGCAAGATAAAATACTAGCTGGAGAGTTAGCAATACAAAATACTAGCTAAGTGTTAGGAAGATAAAATACTAGCTGGAGAGTTAGCAATACAAAATACTAGCTAAGTGTTAGGAAGATAAAATACTAGCTGGAGAGTTAGCAATACAAAATACTAGCTAGAGAGTTAGGAAGATAAAATACTAGCTGGAGAGTTATCAAGATAAAATACCAACTGGAGAGTTAGCAAGATAAAATACTAGCTGAAGAGTTAGCAATACAAAATACTAGCTATGTGTTAGCAAGATAAAATACTATCTGGAGAGTTAGCAAGATAAAATACTAGCTAAGTGTACACTCCTGGGCCTCATTTTATATTCTAACTTTTAACTTTTTATATATACTGTATATATATATATATATATATATATATATGTTTTTTTTTAGATGATGAAAAAGTGATGCGGTTTTCACGTTCACACTGTGTTTCTTGGATAGATAGATAGATAGATAGATAGACAAATGGATAGATAGATAGATGCATAGATAGATAGACGGATGGACAGATAGATACATGCATAAAGACAGACAGACAGCTAGATAGATAGATAGATAGATAGATAGATAGATAGATAGATAGACAGACAGACAGACAGACAAATGGATAGATAGATAAATATATGCATAGATAGATAGACAGACAGACAGACAAATGGATAGATAGATAGATGCATAGACAGATAGATAGATAGATAGATAGATAGATAGATAGATAGATAGATAGATAGATAGATAGACAGACAGACAAATGGATAGATAAATAGATGCATAGATAGATAGACGGACGGACAGATAGATACATGCATAAAGACAGACAGCTAGCTAGCTAGCTAGATAGATAGATAGATAGATAGATAGATAGATAGATAGATAGATAGATAGATAGACAAATGGATAGATAGATAAATAGATGCATAGATAGACAGACAGACAGACAAATGGATAGATAGATAGATGCATAGATAGACAGACAGACAGACAGATAGATAGATAGATAGATAGATAGATAGATAGATAGATAGATAGATAGATAGATAGATGCATAGATAGATAGATGGACAGACAGATAGATACATGCATAAATAAATGAAAATCAAGCTTAATTCTCAGAAACTCTTGGAACAGCAGTGGAGAATTTCTGAACCTTACTGTAGCTTCCAAAACAGGGTTCCACTTAGTCTGTCCAGATAGATAGATAGATAGATAGATAGATAGATAGATAGATAGATAGATAGGCAGACAGACAGAGAGATAGACAGATTGATAGACAGACAGACAGACAGATAGCTAGCTAGATAGACAGAAAGACAGACAAATGGATAGATAAATGCATAGATAAATAGACAGACAGACAGATAGATACATGCATAGATAGATAGATAGATAGATAGATAGATAGATAGATAGATACCATGAGGGAAATTATTGTGTTACAGCAGCTTAGTCAGTAACAACGTACAGTTACAACACACACAAATATAAAATGTAAAATTATATATATAGACACACAAAAATATAAGACTACAAAAAAAAACATAATAATTTAATAATAATAAGAATAGGTTTTAAGGCCAGGAAGAAAGCTACTTACTAGGCAGCTCCATGGAGTGTGTATCATTGTGTGTATAACAACAGCTAATATTGGGCTAAATCGGACTGCTTGTTTTTGCAGAAATGCAAATGTGCTAAACAGGCACAATATTTCAGTCTCTCCATCTGTCTGGGCACGTCGCCCTTCATCAATTATTGTTTTGCTCGTGTCAGAGTGAAGGAAGGAGGAGAAAAAAACACACTATGGCAGTCTGACTAGGCCAGATCCAGAGTCTCACCATAATTAATTTTCTTAAATATCAATAAATAATTTCTTCATCTCGTGCTGTTCCAGAGCCGCTTCATCACCTTTCGGTTTTGGGCCGAACCCCAGAATTAAAGACTGTCCGATCTTCATCTTAGTGGCGTGTTGATTAATTAGAGACCGGCTCTGATTTTCTAATTACAGCAGGCTGAGGATTTGCTATGAATATTTAAAAAGTTGCTCATGAAGAAAAGAAGCTGAATTTTTCCTCCGACGAACGGGAATGGAAGAGCATTTTTTTTTTCTTTTTTTCTTTAGGTGTTATTTTTTTTCTCTCTCTTTCTTTCAGCAACCTTGCTATTGAAGTGTCATGCTAGATTTATGTCTGGGGTTTTGAGTCGTGCTGTGTTTTGAGGATGCTGGCTGTGGGCGAGAGCTTGCACTGTCTGCTGATTACTCACAACGCGCGCTCGGCGCTAGTCGTAGCGAACGCTCGGCAGTGCGTCATGTCAAGCAAAAGACGTATACGGTGCCAGATTAAAGTCACTACGCTGGATTCGGAGTGCTTTAAAGCGTTTGGTGTGTAGAGTCTGAAGCATCGCAAGCAGCGTGAATGCTGAGGTGGGACGCGGGAAATGCGGGATTCGGGGTGCTTTTTTACTTCGAAAGCTTATCGAGGTAATTAAATCGCCGTAACACGTCCACGGCTTTGAATTCGGCTTCAATCAAAGCTCGTAAGCAGGGTATAAGTATTAAATGAATATGAATATTAAAGCGGCAGTTTGTTAAAATGTCATGTGCACCCTCTGCTGCACACGAATCATATTACACCGTCATTTGAAACCCCCGCCGCTTAATCGAGCCTGTGCCATCTGCTTGTTAAAGGATAAGGAAGAAGCTTTTTGTTCTAATTGAGGCGGAGCTTATTTCTGGGTCAGAAAAAATAAGTAGATGCCTGAAAACAAACAAAACTGAGAAATTTATGCATGAAATGTAGCAGATGATACTTTTTCAATGATTCAAATTCCCCCACACCAAAAAAACAAAACAAAAACAAAGCAAAACACTTACCGCAGCTTTAAAACAAATAAATAAATAAACAAATAAATAAAATACGGGAAACGTAGGAAATGCAGGATTCGGTTTGCTTCTTTACATCGGAAGCTTATCGAGGTAATTAAATCACTGTAACATGTCCACGGCTTTGATTTCGGCTTGAATCGAAGCTCATTATCAGGGTATACGTATTATATGAATATAAATATTAAAGCGGCAGTTTGTAAAATCTTGTGTGCGCCCTCTGCTGCACACAAATCAGATTACACCATCATTTGAAACCCCACCCCTCGATCAACCCTGTGCCATGTGCTTGAAATACTTTGTGAGTTTGTGTTAAGGGACAAGGAAGGGGAAGCCGGCTGTTCTTATTGAGGCTACAGGAAATGTAGCAGATGAGACGTTTTCAATGATTCAAATCCAAAAACAAAACAAAACACTAACCGCAATTTTAAAATAAATAAATAAATAAAATAAAACCTTTATTTTCTAACAGTTGCGATATATGGAACTTCGATAAGTACTGATATGTATATTCATTCTTAGGTGAAAAAAGGGGGTGGAGCTTATATCTGGGCCAGTAAGAAATCAAAAGATGAAATAATATTTAAATCTATAATATGAATATATAATATTAAAATTTTAAAAATGAATTTATTAATAAACATAAATAATAAAAATTAAGTTTTGCAGGATTAAAAAATATTTAATATTTTTATAAAAACTTTTCTAATCAATTACAGAAATGATCTCCTTATTAAAGGTGTATGAACATGTTTATTTTTGATAAAAAAAAATGACTAACTGCTCCTTTAAATCCATGTGTACTGCATATGTAAGCTCATATCTTTTAAAAAGATGTCCTTCATCACCACGTGGCTGTTAATTTTAATTGTTCTGTTGATTAAAACATCTAAGCTTTAAGCTAATAGCGTGCTAGGAAAAGGAAACGTTTCCCCCATAACAGCGAGATATGATAAGACAGTGCCTGGGTCCCTCTGTTTCCCTGCGCTGCTTCGTCTCTTATTTCTCCTTGATAAGGTGGCATATTGGAGGTTATTAGAGTGGAAATCAGTCAGCGTATGAAGCCATCCTCAGGGAAAGCTCACACTGTATTTTCCCAGCGTGACTAATTCAGCACATGGCTAGCGAGAGTAGAAGGCAGGTATCAGGTACGCGCAGCATGCTGCTCACGTTATTACATTATTAGCTCCGAGCAGCGTTTAGCAACATTACAGTGATTTGCCTGTTCTCTGTCTAGCCTCTTTCTCTTACTCAGCACTTGACGAACGTCTCGGGTGTAATTCCGGCGCAGTCAGACTGAGTAATAACGGGAAGTGGGAAGCGAATTCGCACCTGGAGTCAGAACCACAACCTGAGGCTGACGAGGAAATGGAACAGATTAATGCTTGAAATTTGGATTTGTAAAGTAGCAAGAAATGATAAAGAACCAGAAAACTCAGATCTCTGTAGTACATTAGAAACTAAAAGAAGAAGAATTAGGAATTAGTTTTTCAATCTGGTCCAAACAAGCTGCCATATATTCCATCTGTTAGTGTATATCAGCCTAATAAAATAATACACTAACTCTGTTTGCTTTAGATTTATTTATTTATTTATTTAATGTTACAGAAAAAGCAAAGTGTGTAGAAAAAATAAATATAATAAAATAAAATAAAAACAGTGTCAAGTTGTTCTGGTTGTTAGCTTTGGGAAACAAAATCAACACATTAAAATGAATGAATGAATGAATGAATGAATGAATGAATGAATAGTCTGCTGAATAAAAAAAATCCATAAAATTTAATAAATAAAATCTTTTAAAACAGACTCTTCTTCTACAAAGGTTTATCACAGTTCAGTTTAAAATAACCTTATTCAATTTTATGAATAATATGAATATTATATAGGTATTAGATCCCCCACAAAAATACTGTATCTCTTCTGTTAGTTAATAGAACACAAAAAGAAAAACCCCAAAAAGGAAAAAAAAAAGACAAATAAATGTGAACGTATTAATAAATAGTAAAGTCAATAAAAATAAACTAAAGACGAAAACTAAATAAATCCAGAAATTAATGAATACATCATACACCAAGGAAAAAAAACAACCATTAAAAAAAATAAACAAGAAAACGTCAAACAAATAAATAAATACTAAATAATAAGGAAAAACAAAGCATAAAATAATAAATTATTGAGCTTCTGTATGAGTTCTTTAGATGGAAAATTATTACTACTTTTGTTATTATAGTCATTTCAGATCTCAAAAGCCCATAATGAAACATTATAACCATTTATAAACCCTTATAACCCCTTACAAGCATAGCCTTGCTGAAATTAGCTAATGCCTTTAGCTGTTCTCCTCCTAAAAACCTGGACCTGTGCTGCACAAATACGCAGCGTTTAAAGCTTCCAGCTCTCGGGGTAAACGGAGTCTCTGTCATGACTCGGGATTTGACATCACCTCACTATCACTTTAATGGTGTGCCAATCATGTGGAGAGGTGCAGGGAGCGGCGTGGGGTAAATAGAGCGAGGTGAAAGGAGAACCCTGTGAATATTTAAAGAGTTGTTTTAACTCCGACGCCTTAGCGGAGGTCTTCTAGGGAGAAACTCTGAGCTCAAAGACACTCCTGCCTTTGTGGAGTCGCTCTGAACTCCTCCTGAACTTCGCCTGCCGCAGTCGACTTTCCAAAAAGAAAGAAAAGAAAAAAGACCTGCTTATGGATCACCAGATCCTGGAGGAAGACGCAAATCAGAATGAAAAAGAAATAAAATCATAGCATGAAACTTTCTGATAAATGTGCACCATTAGCATTAGCGTTAGCATCATCAACCCCAGATGTCTTCATAAAGGCCGTTGTGTAAATAAACAGTTCTGATAATTTAAGAAGATTTTAAAAAGAAGCTAATAAAACACAAGGAATTGAATAAGCAGCGATTCCTTAAAGCGCACGCCTGCTGTAAGCTCCTCTACAAGTGCTCCATCACATCTGTAATTAAGGCCGGAGTTTTTGCTTCCTGCCACGATGATGAAGAGCAGCGTGTTTGTTCAGAGCAAAATATAATGCAGCAAACACCTTCAGCACTGTCTGCATCCGAGCTGCAGCCAGGGTAAGTCTCGCTCAATGAGACTGCTAGGAAATAAATATGTCAGGGGAATTTATACATCTACACACACACAAACACACACACACACACACATTATATATATATATATAAACACAAAATTACACATGCACAAGTAGTCACACATACACACACACCAACACACACAGTTACACACATACACATACCTACACACCAACATACACATGCACACACACACACATATACCTGCACACATACACACATGCACTAACATAGTCACACACACATACCAACACACCAACATACACATATACAAACACACACACTCATTGTCACACATATGCACACACCAACAGATACATGCATATATATGTTCACATACACACACACACACACAGTCACACTCTTTATTAGTAACCCTTGCACATCCACTTGCTCATGCAGTTATTAAATCAGCCAATCACATGGCAGCAGCACAATCCACAACATCACACAGATCCAGGTGAAGATCCTCAGTTAATCTTCACACCAAACATCAGGATGAAGAAAATCTCAGATCTTTCTGACTCTATCCCTGTCATTGCTGCTGCTAGCAGATTGGAGTGTTTCGGAAACGGCTGATCTACTGGAAATTTCACTTCTACACAACGGTGTGAAAACCAGAAAATACTCAGTGAACCCCAGATCTGTGGGTGGAGACGCCTGGTTGATGTGAGAGTATGAGAGTAACAGCCAGAGCAGATGGTTCCAGCTTCCAGGAAGGAAACAGTAACTCTTTACATCTGAGCAGAAAAGCATGTCATCATGCATGGACCATCAAACCTTGAGGTAGATGAGCTACAAGAGCAGAAGCTCCTCATCTGTCAGTGAAGAACCTGAGGCTCTCTTCCTCTGTTTCCCAGGAACACAAACAATAAGCCTCGCCTCCTGAGTTACATCATGATAAGCATTCCACTCCACCAATCAGGTGGCCTATAAGCTGGAATATAAATATTCACTATTTAGCTCTTTTCCTCATTTCCATGTGGTTGGCGTTCTCCTGAACACTGGAGGAGTTTCTCTGGAAACTTTACACGTGGAGGCGAAGTGTCATGTTGCGTCCGTGTCATCATCCTTCACTCGCACCCTTCGCTCACTTGACACGTGTGAATTTCTGACAGCAGATTAAAAAAATATTCAACTCAACCATTCATAATGAAATGCCAGGCACAGCTGTTAGCAGATAGAGCTGCGTATCTGTCGCTCTGATAAAATAAGGTTTCGCTTGGCAGAAGATAATGAACTTCTATAGAAGTGAAGTCTTTAGATCATGTGGGTGTGTGGGCGGGGGGGACAATTTTTTTTTTTTTTAAGCTAAAATATCAGATAATCCTGCGCTAATGTCAGAATCGAACGAGAAACGCTATGCTCCAGTACAGTTGCCATTTTAAGGTAATCTTATTTTGGATGCAAGACGCTAACCTTGGAAATGTTTCCAGGCGGGGAGGGCGAGAAATGAGTGACATCTCTGCCCTTTTCTAAAGAGAGATTAGCCGGCTGGGGTTGTGCTGCGGCGTACGCGAAAACAGACTCATGAGCGAAAACAAGAAGCAGCATCTCAGCGCACACCTTACTACCTATTTTTGGATTTGGCTTTTAGTCTAGCTGCATTCTTACAGAGGGGTGTGTGTGTGTGTGTGTTGCTTTCAAATTAATAATAGTCAACAGGGACAAGAGAGGAACAACTTGAAATAGTCGGAGTTAAAATTAGCATTTACACCTACACACACACACACACACACACACACACACACCAACCTACTTCTTAGTCCCCAACAAGAGTAGATGGAAATCATTTTATTACTGTTTAGTAGAAGTCCTGTCCCTCGAAGCTAGCATATCTGTAGCAAGGAATTCCACTGACCGCTACATTTTTGTCTTTCCATATATTTTTTTTGGTAATTTGTTTTTATGGAATTTTTATAGAAATTGCAGGAGATCTATAAGAATTTGGACCAAATGATTTAAAGATAATTTTATAATTTTTGAAAAAAAAAAAAAAAGAAATACAATTTTTTTGTATAAAATGTTTAGACTAATCAAATTTTAAAAAATAAAATTAAAATAAATAAATAATTATTTTCATTACTGTTTTTTATATTTCTTCTTTACATTATCTGACATTTTTATGTTTAAGGTACTGAAAGCAAATCTAACTTTCTGTAAATCATTTTTTGTAAAATTAATTTCAAATTTTTTACATTTTTTAAAAAATCTGAGGGAGTATATGAAAACATATATATAGGAAATATATACAGAAAAAGAATTTTCTCCTACATTGTTTATTTCCATGATGTTGGTGGTAGATCGAGTCCGTTGTTTAGTGATATCGATCAGAGACAGGAAGTTGGCGTTGTAGGACTCAGAGAGGATGGATTTGTGATTTTTTTCTCCCTGAGATGGAGCCTGTGACCTCGTCAGGCAGTGTGTCAGTCATGGTGATGGTTGGTGTGGAAAGAATGGCAGGTAAATACGCAGGTCAATGGGAGTTAACCTTATTTATCTGTTTTCTGTTAAGCTCCTAATGGTACACTCTGGGAAAAAGAAGGGATAAACCAAAAAAAAAGTTGACAGGGTTTTGGAGAGAAGCTATAGTCACTGTGTGTGTGTTTGTGTGTATGTGTGTGTGTGTGTGTGTTTGGTGTGTTTGATTAGAAAGTGTTAGGACATTGAGCAAGTAGAGTGATGTCTTGAACGTTCCGGTCATGAAGAGGACAAAAAAAAGCAGCTGGTTTGTGGATATTAACATTGTGCAACATTAAACATAACTGAAAATGGATAAAAAGCATAATGTTGTTCTTTAATACATCTGCTGTTGTGTATGAGGAATAAAACCCTGCAGAACATGCCAGATTTTAAGTTCTCCAGTGATTCTCTGGACAGCACTTGATTGTTTTAAGCTATATTTACGACAATATTTCAATCATAGCAGCGTAAGTTGATGCTAAAACATGGAGCATCTACGCAACATTTGTGAAGGTTGTTAGCTTTCTGCTGGAGTTATCTTTCACGATTGGTTCTTCCTTCTCTGTTCTCTCATGGAAGGCTTCTCTCTTCTCCTTTTTTCAGGGAAAGAAGAATATGTGGCCACCTTCAAAGGTTCCGAATACTTCTGCTACGACCTGTCGCAGAACCCGATCCAGAGCAGCAGCGACGAGATCACGCTCTCCTTCAAAACCCTGCAGAGGAACGGACTGATGCTGCACACGGGGAAATCGGCCGACTACGTCAACCTGGCGCTGAAAAATGGGGCGGTTTCGCTGGTCATTAATTTGGGGTCCGGGGCCTTTGAAGCCCTGGTGGAGCCGGTCAATGGAAAATTTAATGACAATGATTGGCATGATGTCAAAGTAACAAGGAATCTTCGTCAGGTAACAGTGCAGGGGGTTCTAGCTAATCAGAACTTTAAGTCAGTGACGTTTTTGTTTTTCTTTCCAAATCATCAATCTTTATAACGATAAATGATCTAGAATTATACATTTCTATCGAAATTCAAATCACAGTGGATATAAGAACTTAAGAACATTTGAGCAGGGGACATCTCTGAGGACGCTCCTCAAGAAACAGACCAGATTCTGTGCAGAACGAGGAACTAAGATTGCAGTATTCCTTTAATCGTCTGTTTTTACCACATATTAATCTTCCAGAAATGAAAAAAAGTTAAGAGAAGAACCATATCAGTTTCCTAGAGAACCATTTTACTGGTGCCTCAAAGAACTAAATGAGTATATGACTATTAATCTTCCCATGACATAGAAACATCTTTAGAGTTAAGCACAAGACATGGACTGGTTGTGTAAAGAGCCAAATATGAATCTATAAGACATTAAAAATGGTTCTTTTAATGTAGTTCTCTAGACAGTCCACACTCTTCGATTTCAGGTTCGGCTCAGAACCCTCACCTCTACAGGTACCCATTGCTCTAGGGTTCTACATACCACTTTCTGTGGCTCTAGAGTGAACCCTTAAAGAGCAAAACCATTAAATGGTGTACTATTAAAGGCATTTTTTTTTAAATTTTGGCGTCCCTAGCTTCCCGAATGGGTTTTTCTTGGAGCCCTCACTGATAGGGAGACCCTTGTAAGGTTTTGTCTTCAGTTCCCATTGAAACACAATCCCAAGAATCCTGAAGTGGTTCCAGATTTGTTCCTTTCTCTGCCAAAAGTGAACTTTATACACTTTGTTGAAGACAGATTTTAGAAAAAATAGGTTTCATCACGGGTTCCTTTAGGAAAGATCCGCTTGTTTTAGGATTTTATGTATAGTTGTTAACCAGAAACAAACCAAAGATGGGTTCTTTGATGATAATTTAGACTATATTACAGTAATAATTTAGTTGATTGGCTCTAAAAAGTGTCTTTAAAGGGTTTGGATCATTTCATCTTTAGCTTCCTCAAAAACGACTGCTGTTTCTATTGTATGGTTCATCATGCAGTTATCAAGGATGAACTAACCAAAGAACCGATAAGGAACATGCTTCTTAAAGCTGAATTATTGTAATGCTTTAGCCAGAGAAGTTAAAGTCTTGGGGAAAAAATTGGTTCTTCATGCGTTCTTTGGATAGATTAGTTATGCTTGGCTCCCTGGAAGGTTTCTACCTGCAACTGTATGATAAGGAGAACCCTTGCTGTCTACATGACGTTCCCAAAAAGAGACAATCCAATGATTTTCTAGATCTGGGGTGTCCAATCTTATCCGCAAAGGGCCGGTGTGGGTGCAGGTTTTCATTCCTCTCTTTGCTGTGGGTTCTACAGTTGCCAAGACAAATCAAACACTTGAAAACTTATTGACTAATTAAACTAATTAACTAATTTGATTAAGATCCTGATTTAAGAGATGACTCGGCTAATACACAAGGGTGAAGAAGGTTATACATGGGTTCTCTTACTCACAAAAAAAGGAACGTTCTAAAGTGAAGAGTCTAGACAGAGTATGCCCTTGCTCAAATCTCAAAGGACTTCCATTTAACTCTTAACGAATCGAGTATTTTAATGATTAGAAGTGCATGCGTAGTCAGGGAACAGATCATTCCTCTCTCATTTCTGTGTAAGGATCTCCTTTTGCTTTGTCCCATTGCAATAAAGTGAACCTAAAGTTCATCACTACGACCCAAAGAGGAAGGCACGGGAGCCGTCAGGTCTCAAGGCCACGAAACCGGTCGCATCAACCACGAAAAAAGAAAAAAAAAGAAAAAGAATAAAAAGAAAAGCATTCGAGTCAGATCTAAAAGCGGATTTTCATCAAAGAGGGTCGACTGATGTGCTTCAGGCCTTCTCTCTTATGTGTGATATCAGGAGAACATAAAGAACACGTTCAGATTAGCAACATGGAGATACAAATCAGTGCTAATTCTAACACCAGCTTCTAGTTACGCTTAGTTATTTTTTTTTCTATTTCTTCTTTGTAAAACGTTTGCCCGTTTCTTTTTCTTTTGTGGTACTAACATGCTGTGGGAAACTAACGTCATCCACATGGAATGTGTCATTTTACTAACCGATCGTTCTTTTCTCTGAGAGTGTACTAACCTTGGTAGAAGTCATCATATCTTTTTTGAGTAACGGTCGTTGTTCTGTTCACAGTTTTAATTTCCTTTCTCCCCCCTTTTCCACAAAGCATTCAGGCATTGGACACGCTATGGTAAACAAACTACATTGTTCGGTAGATATCATTCTAATTGTTTCTTAGTTTGGGTTTGCCGCGTGTTTCTTTTCTTTCTTTTTTACTGTAGACGTCATAAAACCCAAAATAAAGGGGATTTGCGGTTGGTACTTCTCCGCTTCCTTTTTTCCTCCAACTCCATTGTTTTTCCTCCACTTTCTCTCCATTGGTTGGTTGGTTCCTTTATTTCACCTCTTGTCCAGTTTTGTGCCTTTCAGGGCCTTCACCTTGTGCCTTTTGCATCCAGCAGTGGTTCACAGCAGTGGAGGACCTTCTGCTGGCTGGTGCTCTGTGGCTTGGCCAGTTGTGACCTCAGTCATGACCTCAGCATGTGGCATGCTTTCCCAGCACTTCTCAATCCTGCTGCTTTTTCCTTTCAATCCTCACCACTGCCCTAAAACACTGCCCACCCAGCTCTACCTTCACGTAGCATGCAGCTTCGGAGCGTAGCTTCGTTCCTTTTTTCCTTTGCTAGCATGTAGAGCAAATCAGCATGTGGTGTTTTGTTTCTGCTTCATTCTGTGTGCCTAAAACCAACAGTGGTTGTGTTTCACATGGCTTCTTGCATCTAACCCTGTGATGAAATGTTCTTTCTTTTTCATTTCAAGTTTTTGGAATACAAAACTAAAACGACTAATCCAACTAAAAAACTGACACCTAGTTAACAGAACATGTACTAACACCATTTTTGTGTCTGCAAAATGACTTTTATGTTAAAATACTAACACAAACACTAACGCCATATTGGGCAATCGGTTTATATACGCTGACGTAGATGCTAGAACTTGTTTTAAAGAAATTATTTATAATTAAACTACAAAGGTTCCTTAATTAAGAAAGACATGAAAATGGGATTAAAAAAAAAAAAAAAGCAGGAGAAACGTAAAGTTATAGACACTATTCCAGTTGTTATAACGAGCGGTCGATCCAAAGCGCCGCTAAAGCTTAACAAGAGTATAGCGTGTCCTTTTCCTGTGCTTTGTTGTCTAGGTTACGATATCCGTGGATGGAATTCTTACCACCACGGGATACACGCAGGAGGACTACACCATGCTAGGCTCGGACGATTTCTTCTATGTGGGAGGAAGCCCTAGCACGGCCGACCTGCCCGGATCTCCCGTTAGCAACAACTTCATGGGCTGCTTGAAGGAGGTAAACATCTCGCTTTTCTTTCTGACGTTGCTGCCGAGCAATGTTTTTTTTTTTTACTCTGAGGAAATAGACAAAAAAAAGTGCATACACAGCTTGCATTTCATCTCTGTCTCCTTTGGGGAGGAATTTATTATTATTATTTTTTTTTTTTGGAGCAGAAATTGTGCTTGCTGAACAAACCACTTTGTCATAGCAACAGGTAGGCTACTTTCCAGCCTACATCCATTACTCATGATTTACTCTTTTTTTATTTTGTTTGTCTGGAGGTCTGGAAAACACAATATGTAAACAATTTGATTTACCAAATTTATATGAAAATTTTATTTAGGTTACTCTCGAACCCGTGGCAGCTTGAGATGCTAAGTAACAAATACGACGAGGTGATCTGATGTAGTAATTAAATAAATGTAGAGACACAGCAAAAAAAAGTGAAAGTGAGAAAAGGAAAGATGCTCTAGATACCAAGATCTAGATTCCTGCAAAGATCTGGTTCTGTAACAGATACTAAACAAAAGACAGATACAAAAAGAAGCAGAGCTATTTATCTTGTTTGTTTGTTTGTTAGCTTGGTAATGAGATTTACAAACAATCTGTTTGAGACTCGAGAATGTGCGACAAATCAAGACAACATTCATCAGCTTTTAACTTCATTCATTCAACTGCCTTGTCAGGAAGGCGGGGTTTAAATTCGGTTGTTAGTTTGTGATGGAGTTGCCCCCCCCCCCGACCCTCATGACCTGAAAACGTTAGCCGGCTGTGTGACATAACAAAAACAGATAAGGATCATAATCAAAAATTTGACAGCGATTAATTTTTTTTCTCGATTATAAAGGAATCATTAAGGCCTACTCCACACGTACAAGGGTATTTTTAAAAAACAAGAGTTTTTCCTCCTTCATTTTTAAAAAAATCTCGTCCACATGAAAACACAAAAACGTGGTCTGAAGTGTTGTCAAGAGCATTCAAAACCAACAGGTGGCAATATAATCTCAACCGTAAAGCCATGTTGGCCAATCAGAAGTCTGAGACACCGAATTCACAAGCAGTGTTGCCAGATTGGGTGGGTTTCCACCCAATTAGGCTTCTTTTGGTCAAGTCTCACCGGGAAAAAGTGCATTGGGCAGGTTGATAAAACCTGAGCTGATTTTTTGATGCAACTGGCAGGTTTTTATTTTTGACTATAAACATGATATTTTATTAATTTTCTATTCAACCAAATAAATAAAGTGTAATATGTAATGTTGGTGTTTTAATTATATGGTTCAGTTTAGCCAATAAGGTTCAGGAGAGTCCTGTCCAGTCAGACTTCAGTCTTGATTAGCGGGTTGTTGTAATCGTTCTACTCGTTAAGCCGATATCACAAAGTTATTAATTGTTTTAACTGTTTGTTATTGTATTAGTTATAATGGTATGCATTTTGGGCTCGTATTTTTTTTTAATGGGAGGGTTTTAAGCTGTAGTTGTCTTCAGTCCAATCTGCAACCGGAGTTTTTAAAAAACGTCACCCTGGCAGGAGTTTTCAAAAATGTTCGGTTTTAGTGACCTGATGCGTTTGCGTGTGGACGAACGGACAAACCGCATAAAAAAAAGCTGCGGTTTTAAAAAATACCCTCGTTCGTGTGGACAGGGCCTAAGAAAGGAGGGAAGAATTATATTAAACCCAGCACTTAAAGAAATTCACATCAATTTGAGACTCCAAGGTCAAGTGGCGGTCACTGAGTAAACTGGACTTCATCATTTTTCACACCTTCATGTTATTCCAATCATTCTACATGTATTTTAAATTTTTCATCACCTTTTTAATGGGTATTTCGGACATCAAAAGCCATTTGGCGGTGTGCTAGACTTTCTAAAAAAGAGCTTTGGTATTCGTCTTGTCATTTATCTCTTAATATCCAAAAGTTCAATTTCTACTCGCCGGTGGAGCTCGGCTATTTTTTTCCCTTTCTTTCTCACTGCATCTTTACAGCTGTCCTAGATTACTGCCTCCCCTCCCCACCTCCAGCCGACGAATCTGTCCTCACTGAACCTTGAAGAAAGTCCTATGGGGACTTTTCCATAACTAGCGCTTGGGTTCTTTAGCACATGGCTGCTCTGCTCTCCTTCTCGAGCTCATTAGAGAGCTCAGCTCATTAAAAGAGAAAGAGCCCTGCTTTTAAACAACGATGTTTTGAACACAATGTGGAAATATTACCGCTTCTCATACGATATCGCCACAAACTACGGCGACTCCGTCCAGCGTTCGCGAGTTAGCCGAAGCTCGGAGGGGTTCCGAAAGAGGTCAAGATTCATCTCGAGCCTGCTTTTCATTCACTTGCCGTGCATCTATAAAGAGTCGAGAGGGTTTCGCTACGGCGTCCACCAATGTTTTAACTTTGCACCAAATTAACATCGCACCAAATGAGGTAATTGAAGATGAAGGAGCGTGTTTATCAACCCGAGTCGTTAGCACAGCAAGCAATTACTCCTGCCTGGTTTACAGAGGCGGCTGCTTTAATCAAATAATGAGCGAGAGCAAAGTGATTGAGAACACCTCATTAACACCTCGCTGTCAACTCTTTTCTCATATCGCTATTCTTCTGACAGGAAACAGATACGTCACACACACAATCGCGTTTCTCCACATGTGATAATGTGGGTGATCTGTAATAATGTGATTTAACAAAAACAGTCGAAAGGTTGCACGTGAACTCGGTTAGACACGTGTGAAAAAATATCACACAGAAAATGATTCGTGTGCAGAAAATCGCCTGTAAATAAATAAATCTTTAAATAAATAATGACTCCAAAAACTAAATGACAAAAAAACTGGAGGACAAAATGAATCTTGTAAAAAAAAAAAAATCGGATTAAGAAATGAAAAGTATTTAATGGTGTAAAAGATTTCATTTTCACTCACTGTATGTAAAACAAACAACCAAAAAAACACGAAAATGATAGATTAGTTTAAAAAGAAATTATGAAAAAATGCGAAGAAAGATTCATGTACCAAGAATTGAACGAATTGGGAGTCACATGCAGAAATGAATCATATCCAACAATTGTGTGTGTGTGTTTGTGTGTCCCCAAGAATAGACTCTGGGTTCCTTGTGGCTGTGTAAGCTCTACAGAAAATAGATGGATGGATGGATACAAAATAGATGAATTGAAAATAAACATGTAAATTATGTCAAGAGTCTAAAAAGCAGATGTATAAGTTGTGAATCATGTGACCCTATGTCATTATTGGAGTCTCTGAAGCCCCTCACTCTCAGAAAAGCCCCTCACAAGGCTGTGTGTAGCTTCCAGGCTGCCTGATGGTGTGTAAAGCTGCAGCCAGGTTCTTGACACGGTTGGCCTCTGATTGATCACACGGGCTCGTGGTCACGCTCCCGAGTCTTGGCATTCCCCTGTTCCGACTCCTGGCTCCTCTGTTCTGATGATAAAATGTTGTTGTGGTAATAGCTTCGTTGTCAGTTCTCCGAGCCGGTGACAAATGAGCTCGGCGCGACTCTCGCCTGGCCTGGTGAAAAACGCCGGGATTGGAGCTTGGTCCAATTTCGCCGGGCTCTAAAAGGTGTCCTTTGTCTCCACTCCCCATATTGATTGCATTTTATTGGCAGTATCTGCTGTGCACTCGGGCGATGTGACTAAAGAATTGCAGGTGTACTACCTGTTTCTTTTTTTTCTCCCTCTGGATAGGATCCAGTGCCAAGCGCTTCTTCTCAAATCGCTATTTGTTTTCTCCCTGTAGGCTTCTTATGGTTGTCATGCCGAAATAGAAGACCTGATGGAAAATCGTACCTGGTACCCTCTCTCTCTCTCTCTCTCTCTCTCTCTCACTCTCTTTCTCTCTTTGCTTGCACACTTTATTTCGTCCAGAAATAATTTCAATATCGCCAATTGAGAATAAGTCATATATTTCCACCAGTCATCAAGTCAGAAAAACACCAAGGGCCAAGTTTCAAACCAAACGTTCTTACCCTCCTGTCCCCCACCAGGACATGTTCATAAATAACAACCAGAGGCCATAAAGCTAGGTTTATATGCTCCCTGTACTGTATTTGTGTACCCATTCCAGATTAGCTCCAGTGAACACTTCTCTGCCTCATGCTAATACAGTCCCACTGGACATGTCCCTGTTTTTTTGGTGGAATATTAAACATGCCAGCAAAAATGGGAATTTAACCCATTTACTGTAACGCTTAAAGCTGCATTTCATATACAGATTCAAGAACTTCTGTGACTCACAAGTGGTGCAATGCTAAAGTTTTCAGGATATCATGTGATCAAATTCTGATGACGACACCTCCGTCCGTGGCCGAGAGCCAGGCGTATTATCCCTCCCATGTCAATGACAGTGACTCAGCCAATACCTGGCATCTGTGAGCTTATGTCTGTGGCAGAGGGCAGACAGCGATTTTCCTCTAATTGTTCTACTCTGCTCTTCACCAGTTAAAAAAAGATGATTTAGAGGAAGCATGCATTGGTCTTTACCCTCCCTGGTCATTGGCTGTCGTAGGATGAGCTGGGGTAACTGGCCTGGGAGCAAATTGTGGGTAAAATCTCCTCAGTTATCAGCATAATATCTAATAATTAACAATGAATCATTTGTTAATATAATATAGAATGGTGCATCTGAGAAACAGCAAAAGAGTCAGTGTAGTGCCTCTCTAGTTACAGTAAAAGAGGAGGGTTACAAGAGGAGGCAGTAAGGAGAAATCTTTATTCTAACACTGACTTGATTTCTGTTCCAATAATAGATTAAGCGATTTTCTTTCTCCAGATCACAGCCTGGTTCCTCGGGGTTCATTTCAGAGACAAGCTCAAACAAGTCAGCTTGTCTCCGCTCTGATGGAATAAGCCAGGACAGCATTGACCCTTTGACATTTTCTATAGAGACATTTATTGTGTCAGGGTACATCATTTCAGATTAGCTGAAACTTTGCCTGTGTCTTCAGTGATATTAGTAAACTTATGGTAAAAAACTTGCTGTGTGCTCAGGTTCTTTGTCTAATGTGTGACCCAAAACTAACAAATCTAATTATGTTTAATTTCTTTAGCACATTTAAAGATAGATATTGTAAACATAGAGACATGAGCTTTACAAAAAAGAAATGGAAGGAGATTTAGGTCATGAGCTAATGAGCAAGCCAGAGGCAACAGTGGAAAGGCAAAACTCTCTGAAACTACAGAAAAGAAGAAAGCAGGAAACTGTTCTCTTCAGGGTGACACGGGATGCTGTGATTATAAATCTTTAAAGTGTACAAGTGTAGAAGAATAAAGACAAACTGTACGGTGTTGAATATTGTGAATAAGATTTTAAGGCACCTTTAGGGTTTCATGTGGGACCTTTTAAAACAGTCACACATGCAGAGACTCAAGCTAAAGTTGAGCATCAGGACAAATAAGACATATCTCAAGGCAAGCAGCAAGCATTAGTTGTTAGCATGTATTCTTTGCATATGGAACAGGGCTTTGATTCCCGTCTCCTCCCTGTTTGTGGAGTTTACAAGTTCTCCCCATGCTTGCAAAGTTTCCTCCCCCAGTCCAAAGACATACTTTATCCTGTGATGGGTTGACCCCCCAAGCTTGTTCCCCTGGTATAGGTCTCTGTGTAGGATAAGTGCTAGGGAAAATGGATGGATTTACTTTTATGAAATTTTAATCCAGAGAGATTAAAGAAGCGTTATAGTATCTATTTAAAAAACAGACTGCCATGCCTTTATTGATGTAGATCAACATTGGTGTAGAGATACCAATAATCAAGGGATCATCTGAGGTCTATCTTGGGAAATATAAGGAGATACAGCCAAGATGAGCCCAGTCTGTTCAATCAGAAAATGCAAGAATAAAGACAGCAATGTTTTTTAGGCAGCCAGGAGAAGTTTAGTTTGTTCAGGATCTGGCAGTTGGCAAACAAATTTGTCTTATTTATGTCATAAACTTCTTGGCATGGTGGAAGCTCAAGTGGTTAAGGCTCTGGGTCACTGATCGGGAATATCTGGGTTCAAGCCCTAGCACCACCAAGCTGCCAGCGTTGGGCCCTTGAGCAAGACTCTGCTCCAGAGGCACTGTATTATTGCTGACCCTGTGCTCTTACTCCAACCCTTCAAGAAAGGGATATGCGAAGAAAGAATTTCACCGTGCAGTAATGGATGTGTGACAGATAAACGCTACTTAACTTAACTGAAGCATTCCAGTCAGGCCATACAAGATCGGGTACAGTATTTGCATCCTGGTTTGGGAGACCACCCAGCAACTAACTGTGGACAAGTTTCAAGATAATGAGATGACTTGGGTACATGGAAAGAAAAGGTCAGAATCTTCTGTTGTTGCTGATGTCTTACACAAACATGCCTTGAACAAGAAACATCAAACCCAAGTGGAACCTAGTGGCATAGCAGAACCAGTGTTCTGCTAATTTGCTTGAGTGTTATTTTCTTCCCATCGGGTTCGCACAATTGATTTTCAACACAGATTTGGATTTATATATAACATCATCCATCTGTGTTGTTCCATCTTTTGCAAGTTTAAACATATTTGTCCTTATTATATTTAGCACATTACATTTCACTCGGAGAGTTGAGGACAAATCCCCCTGCTGAATAAGCAACCATGTGCTCTAAATCCTGTTTAGAACCAAAGTAGCTTTTTTTAAGAATCTGTGGAGATTTCCTAGGTGGTTGAGGGCACAACCTAACCACTAGTCATTCTACCAGCAATTTGTATTCACCTGCAGAGTTTGGAAAAGCTTGCAGCACTTTTCAAGATCCTATATTTCTTAGATTGATGAGTCATGTGCAATGGTGCCGCTGGGACTACTGCGTCAAACTAGCCAGCCATAGAAAAGCTTACAGACTGTTTGAAGGACTGACAGAATGGCTCCGTAGGAGATCTGGGATAGTATTCTATCAGTATTGCTCATGGAGAAATGACTCATTACCATTTGAACCATTTTTCTGCTAGTCCTACGTCTAGTTTTTCCTGACGTAGCTTTACTGTTGGTGTATCCGCTATATTAAAGTAAATGGTTTAGAACTTTTCAAAAACATTTTAGATTCACTTTTCTCTGAAGACTAGCTGCGGTTTATTTTTAGATCTCATGATATATTTTTTTCCCTCCAGCCATCTTCTTGCATTTCAATCCGAACCCTCAGGAGAGATCTGGGTCATACCTGGGGTGTGCTCAGCTGTGTGTTCTTATTATATCTTGGCTTGCATCACACATGTTCCCACGATGCCCTTGTTAGACTGAATGGTGTCCACCTCACACTCCAACAAGTTGTCCTCAAGGTTACACAAATGCTCCAAGTTGCTGCTCTTAGATAATGGTGTTTGGCTCCTGTAAACCCCAGTGGCTGGATTGCTGAGGTCTTGGGAGCTCAAGTGTATGTTTAAGGGAACAAAAGCGACATGCCAAAGACTATTTGAGTTACAGGAGAGTGACAGCAGGTCCCGCATAGCTAGATGTGCTGTAACATTTATGAGATGTTATGACAGAGCCAAGGGATGGGGAAAAAAGATAGATGCTCTGGAGGTAATGTAACTGTATAGTATAAAATGTAATTACTCTCATATAATTTTATGATGACCATACAAGGCTTCCTAAAAAAAGACCACAATATTAATCAAAGGTGCCGAAAGGTGTGCTTGTATAGGAGATTATTGTAATGCATACGAAATTTTTGCAACTACATTTTTTTGAGAAGAGATGAAACCTCTATTTTATTGTCCTTTGATGTAAGCATACATCTTTCGTACCTTCTGTACATTCTTAGACATTTATTACAAGTGTTGACTTCCCTTTTCTTCATTCTGCCACTTTTTTTTGGGTTCTAAGGTGGTTTACAAGAACAATGACGTCCGCCTGGAGCTTTCCAAGCTGGCCTTGCAGGGCGACCAGAAAATGAAGATCCATGGCGTGGTGGCCTTCAAATGTGAAAACGTAGCCACCCTTGATCCAATCACCTTCGAAACCCCAGAAGCCTTCATCACTTTACATAAGTGGAATGCTAAGAAGACTGGATCCATATCCTTTGACTTCCGCACTACGGAACCGAATGGACTTCTTCTGTTTAGCCATGGGAGGCCAAAACAGCAGACCAAGGAGGCAAAGAGTCCACTTACTCTTAAGGTGGACTTTTTTGCCATCGAGATGCTGGACGGTCATTTGTACCTGCTGCTGGACATGGGCTCGGGCACCACCAAAACACGAGCGGTCAACAAAAAGGTGAACGATGGGGAGTGGTACCACGTGGACTTCCAGAGGGATGGAAGATCAGGTAAGACCCTTTCCTTTTCTTAATAACTAAATAGAAAAAACTGCAGGAGCTAAATGTTGAACTTTGTGAGAATGTTAATGTTTACCTTATGTTTAGCTAGTTAGCATACCTGCTGTTTTATGATAAAAAAGCAGCTAGGTAATAGCAAAGTTTGCCAAAAGAAAAGCTTTCTTTCTTTTTTAATGTTTTACTGGATTTAATTTTTGATAATAATAATAAAGCAACTACAAACAGATGAAAAGTTACATGTAGTTTTAAATGATTATTGGAAGTTTGCTCTGGTATAAGTGGGAAAAAAAACATGAGAAATAATCATTTATTCATTGTTGGTGAGAGCATCATACCATCATACCATCACATTGTTAGCTATTTTCCAGAAACAGCTTGACAAGTAGTCTTTATTTTCCTGATTTCCCAGGAAAAAAAATTGTCCATTTTCTTCCATGTTTTTCTCAGACACAGCTAGCAGTCTTTATTGTACTTCTTTATTGTTCTTTTTTTTCACCCCATTTTCTTTTCTCTTTTTTTGTTGAAGCAATTATCCTTTTATCATAGTAGATGACAAAGTGCCACGGAGATTTAAGTAAACTGTTGATAATCCGAGATGATTTGAGTCATTTTTGTGTTATCTTTTTATGCTCCCGGGGAAAATATGGAGCATCTGTATAATGTGAAGCACAAGAAAGCCGCCGCTGCTTTCAGCCATCAGCCTAACCGTCCGGATCTCAGGCAGGTTTTTGTGGAGCTCATTTCAGACTCAGGGGTTTAAAGTTCATGTGTCCCTCGACGCCTTCTCATCTTTAATGACCCTGAGCAAGTCCCTCACATCTGGCTTTATTTCCATGCTTTTAAAGACCTCCTTGTTCTCGAGTTTCCCCACAAGCGGGGTAGCAATCATCAGTCTGAAAGCATGTCTAGATCTCCAGTTGATCGTCTCGGCTCTCCCACAGAGCATCCTCCATGCCCCAGCTCTCTGGCACCTTATCCATGTTGATTTGCTTATCTAAGCAACAATTTGTTAGCATACGCTTGTGGCCAAGGCCTCGCAATGTCACACTGCAAATTAGATTCACCCTCACCAACCGGTTTGTGTTTTCCACTCCATCTCGAGAGCGGGAAATCCCATTAGTCGTTTCATTACCCCTATGGAGCCACATGGAGAGTGAGGACCTGAGTGTCGGTAAAACTAGCGCTAGGCTTGTAGAAATTTTCTTCCTTCCACTTCTCGGATGTTTTTAAGACTAATGAGTCCGATGTCTGGGTTCGTAAGAGGTGAAGGAGGACAATTTTAATGACAAGCTTAATGGTTACTTTTTGCCCACATGAGCTTGATATTCTTCATAATGGAGCAGAAACTCGAGATGAATAACGGAGCTGATTTTTGTGGCTCATTTCCTGTTACTGTTATTTGCATGGTTTTTGACATTGAATTTTTACTCGGAATTTATATTCATAATTTCTCATCAAACTGACATATTAGATGGTTATATAAACCTCAAAACACCCAATTTGGACTCCTTTTTTTGCAGAAAATAAGCATATAACCTAGACTAAACACTTTCTTATTCTTAGTTTTTTATTCTTATATAGTTAATTGATCGATACTTAATTTTAATTGATGCGTCTCATTTCATTTCATACAAACAAATTTTTATGTTAATTTTTATGTTTGTATCCTACGCATCACTCTTTTTTTTTGTAAAATGTAAATTTGCACATAAAGAGACTCACTAATATCAATTTATTACAATTTAAATCATCCTTGAATTCACTCTGATTTTATATCCAGATCACATGATCCAGTTTAAATCCATTATTTATTTCAGTTCCCCATTGATTTAATAACCGTGTTGTGAGCTCATGCACAAATTCATTAAATTCAGAAAAATAAAACTCACCTTTCAGTTAGTAACAGCATCAGATAAAAGGAGGAAGAGTTAGGGTGTGTTTGTTACAGCTGCAGTGGCTGAGCTTAGTTTGTGTTGTGGGTGTGGCTTACTGTCAATCAACTGTTGAAAGAGCTTGGTAATTTACAGTTCGTTGGAGTTTATCAGCATGTAGATGTGAAGAAAACCGGCAAATATTTAGACATTACTTTACTAAATGATCGATGCTAGCTGTTTTCCCAGCATAAATATTGGCATAACGTTTGGACTGAAATGATGAAGTTACTGACAATGAATCTGAGCTTTGGTGAATAAACAGCGTTTATAATGTCTGATATAAATCTGGCTAGTTATTCAGTGAAAGTTCTCGTATAAACTGCTTTGCCAGGCGTCTTAATCTGAGTGTTAGTTTTAATCGTGTTACACACAGCCTGTGAGCGTTGTCCTCGAAAACACAGCAGTGCAACCTAATCCTTTCCCAAACACTCACAGGACGAGAATCGCAGTTGTCACACACTCTCTCGAGTATAATGCCACCTCTGATGTTCTCTAAACCTGAATATCAGAATAATCCCAGTCCAAACCCTGAGAGCTAACAATTCCAGTCCAAGCAACATGCTGAAGCCTGAGCATGTCCTCCACTACCTAACCCCGAAGCGAATAACGCTTGGTGAAGCCTTATTAAAGATTAATAGATTCTATTGCACATTAAGTTTTAATAAATTCTATTTCAGTGCTTGTGCAAGTATCAGACGATTAAAGGCGAGCGCTCTGCATTCTGATCGACATCGCTGATCCCCTCGCACTCCAAATCTAGTTTTTTTTCCCACCTCCTCGTTTTCCCAATCCCCCTATCTCGTTCCACATCTCGTCCATTTTGTTCAGCTTCTTTCCCTCCCTTCTCCTTCTCTCTTTTTCTCTCTCTGCCTTGCGTTGCTATGGAAACGAGAGCCGATTTCCTCCGAGGACCGAGCCTGTTACCGTGCCGACTGAGATGCAGGATAATGCAATCGGCTGTTTTTTTTTCTCTCTCTCTTTTTTTCCTTTCCCCTCTCGCCTCAAATCCGTGACCCGGGTGTGAGCGCTTCGCCCACGCTGGAGCTCAGTAGACGCCCGATGGGATACAGCCGGCAGGTGGATCACGAAACGCTCGACAAACGCTCCAAGTCATCAGCGGCAATATCGAAACAATTCAATAAGCAGCCCAGGCAGGCGTCGGAGGCACGCCCAGTTTTATAGCTTCCACCCTTTATAATGCACTGAAGCTCCTGACAGCATGAACTCACACGCAGCACAGGCGATTTGTCATGTTCATCCCTCGTCGTCCCTCTGAATGTTATGAATAGTTCCATTTATCATGCTTTATCAAATCGGAGACGTCGAGAGCGCTTGGGAAGAATGCCACCTGCATAATTTACTCATTATAGTCCCAAAGGATAGGGAACATAGAAAATTCAGAGTATTAAAGCAAAAGTGTCAGGTCCAAGAGTGTGGAGGCTGTGTAGATCAAATCTGAGGGGATTTTTAGATGAAGCAAACTATGGGATGCCATTGGAGGACAAATCTCTGATGCTATTAATTAAAAAAAATATCTCTTGTATCCTTTCATGCAAATGATCATCAAATTCCTGCCTTGTCTTTTCAGATTTTCTTTAATTTTTGTGTTACATCATGTTACATTTGTCAGTATGGAGGAAAAAAAACAGTTTGTGAGTAACTATTCACACTCAAGTCACAAACTCTGAATACGGATAAGAATAAACATGTATGTGAAGTAACCAAGCAACTGGAAATAATCTGTTTTGTGTTTATTTATATCTTCTCAATCCATTTCTGTATGACTAGCTGTTAGCATTTTCAAAATGGCCGCCGAGCGAGCCGCCTTTACCAGAAAGGCTTTGGCTTAAGCTCTACTTCAGTGTGTGTTGATGTTATCCAGGTCTCGGTTAGCTGTGTGTGAACCTTGTGCTGTTCGTTCTGGGAGCTTTCTCTTTTGATTAATAATGCATCAGATGAAAGTAACATTTAAAACAGCCGTCCCGTGAGTGTGTGAGTCTCAGAGTGTGTACTGTGTTGGGTTTTTTATCTCCGTGTCACGGGGTTTATGAATCCCCTCAGTAGCTGCTGAGCTCCAGAGTAAAGGCTGGTGAGAGACTGGCATCAGTGGCAGGGGAGGTGTGGAAATAATTTAACAAACTATTAAATACTACTACTATTACTACCACTGCAACTTCTATCACTACTACATCTACTATTAATACTAATACTACTGCCATTACTGCAACTACTAAAACTAATATTACTACTACTAGTACTGCTACTATTACTGCTTCTATTACTAACACTAATACTACTACCACTTCTGCTACTACTAAAACTAATCGTACTATCATTACTACTACTCCTGCTGCTTCTGTACTACCATTACAACTAATACTAATACAACTAATACTATTACCAATACTACTAGTACAACTACTATTTTTAATACTAAAACTACTGCTACTATTATTACTAATTCTATTACTGAAACTTTTACAATTTCTACTACTGCTCCTAATACTGCTTCAGCTACTAATACTATTACAACCACCACTACTACTACTGCTCCTAATACTGCTTCAACTACTAATACTATTACTACCACTACTACTACTGCTCCTAATATTGCTTCAGCTAGTAATACTATTACAACCACCACTACTACTGCTCCTAATACTGCTTCAACTACTAATACTATTACTACCACTACTACTACTGCTCCTAATATTGCTTCAGCTAGTAATACTATTACAACCACCACTACTACTGCTCCTAATATTGCTTCAGCTATTAATACTATTACTACCACTACTACTACTACTGCTCCTAATACTGCTTCAGCTACTAATACTATTACAACCACTACTACTACTGCTCCTAATACTGCTTCAGCTACTAATACTATTACTACCACTACTACTACTGTTCCTAATACTGCTTCAGCTACTAATACTATTACTACCACTACTACTACTGCTCCTAATACTGCTTCAGCTACTAATACTATTACTACCACTACTACTACTGCTCCTAATACTGCTTCAGCTATTAATACTATTACTACCACTACTGCTCCTAATACTGCTTCAGCTACTAATACTATTACTACAACTACTACTACTGCTCCTAATACTGCTTCAGCTATTAATACTATTACTACTACTACTGATCCTAATACTGCTTCAGCTACTAATACTACTACTACTACTACTACTATTGCTCCTAATACTGCTTCAACTACTAATACTATTACTACCACTACTACTACTGCTCCTAATATTGCTTCAGCTAGTAATACTATTACAACCACCACTACTACTGCTCCTAATACTGCTTCAGCTACTAATACTATTACTACCACTACTACTACTACTGCTCCTAATATTGCTTCAGCTAGTAATACTATTACAACCACCACTACTACTGCTCCTAATATTGCTTCAGCTATTAATACTATTACTACCACTACTACTACTGCTCCTAATACTGCTTCAGCTACTAATACTATTACTACCACTACTACTACTGCTCCTAATACTGCTTCAGCTACTAATACTATTACTACTACTACTACTACTGCTCCTAATACTGCTTCAGCTACTAATACTATTACTACCACTACTACTACTGCTCCTAATATTGCTTCAGCTAGTAATACTATTACAACCACCACTACTACTGCTCCTAATATTGCTTCAGCTATTAATACTATTACTACCACTACTACTACTACTGCTCCTAATACTGCTTCAGCTACTAATACTATTACTACCACTACTACTACTGCTCCTAATATTGCTTCAGCTACTAATACTATTACAACCACCACCACTACTACTGCTCCTAATACTGCTTCAACTACTAATACTATTACAACCACTACTACTACTGCTCCTAATACTGCTTCAGCTACTAATACTATTACTACTACTACTACTACTACTGCTCCTAATACTGCTTCAGCTACTAATACTATTACTACCACTACTACTACTGCTCCTAATACTGCTTCAGCTACTAATACTATTACTACCACTACTACTACTACTGCTCCTAATACTGCTTCAACTACTAATACTATTACTACCACTACTACTACTGCTCCTAATATTGCTTCAGCTACTAATACTATTACAACCACCACTACTACTGCTCCTAATACTGCTTCAGCTACTAATACTATTACAACCACTACTACTACTGCTCCTAATACTGCTTCAGCTACTAATACTATTACTACCACTACTAGTACTGCTCCTAATACTGCTTCAGCTACTAATACTATTACAACCACTACTACTACTGCTCCTAATACTGCTTCAGCTACTAATACTATTACTACCACTACTACTACTACTGCTCCTAATACTGCTTCAGCTACTAATACTATTACAACCACTACTACTACTGCTCCTAATACTGCTTCAGCTACTAATACTATTACTACCACTACTACTACTGCTCCTAATATTGCTTCAGCTACTAATACTATTACAACCACCACTACTACTGCTCCTAATACTGCTTCAGCTACTAATACTATTACAACCACTACTACTACTGCTCCTAATACTGCTTCAACTACTAATACTATTACAACCACTACTACTACTGCTCCTAATACTGCTTCAACTACTAATACTATTACAACCACTACTACTACTGCTCCTAATATTGCTTCAGCTACTAATACTATTACAACCACTACTACTACTGCTCCTAATACTGCTTCAGCTACTAATACTATTACAACCACTACTACTACTGCTCCTAATACTGCTTCAGCTACTAATACTATTACTACCACTACTACTACTGCTGCTCCTAATACTGCTTCAGCTACTAATACTATTACTACCACTACTACTACTGCTCCTAATACTGCTTCAGCTACTAATACTATTACAACTACCACTACTACTACTGCTCCTAATACTGCTTCAGCTACTAATACTATTACAACCACTACTACTACTACTGCTCCTAATACTGCTTCAGCTACTAATACTATTACTACCACTACTACTACTGCTCCTAATACTGCTTCAGCTACTAATACTATTACTACCACTACTACTACTACTGCTCCTAATACTGCTTCAGCTACTAATACTATTACTACCACTACTGCTCCTAATACTGCTTCAGCTATTAATACTATTACTACCACTACTACTACTACTGCTCCTAATACTGCTTCAGCTACTAATACTATTACTACCACTACTACTACTGCTCCTAATACTGCTTCAGCTAGTAATACTATTACTACTACTACTACTACTGCTCCTAATACTGCTTCAGCTACTAATACTATTACAACCACCACTACTACTACTGCTCCTAATATTGCTTCAGCTACTAATACTATTACAACCACCACTACTACTACTGCTCCTAATACTGCTTCAGCTACTAATACTATTACTACCACTACTACTACTACTGCTCCTAATACTGCTTTAGCTACTAATACTATTACTACCACTACTACTACTACTGCTCCTAATACTGCTTTAGCTACTAATACTATTACTACCACTACTACTACTACTGCTCCTAATACTGCTTTAGCTACTAATACTATTACTACCACTACTACTACTACTGCTCCTAATATTGCTTCAGCTACTAATACTATTACAACCACCACTACTACTACTGCTCCTAATACTGCTTCAGCTACTAATACTATTACAACCACCACTACTACTACTGCTCCTAATACTGTTTTAGCTACTAATACTATTACTACCACTACTACTACTGCTCCTAATACTGCTTCAGCTACTAATACTATTACAACCACCACTACTACTGCTCCTAATACTGCTTTAGCTACTAATACTATTACTACCACTACTACTACTGCTCCTAATACTGCTTTAGCTACTAATACTATTACTACCACTACTACTACTGCTCCTAATACTGCTTCAGCTACTAATACTATTACTACCACTACTACTACTGCTCCTAATACTGCTTCAGCTACTAATACTATTACAACCACCACTACTACTGCTCCTAATACTGCTTTAGCTACTAATACTATTACTACCACTACTACTACTGCTCCTAATACTGCTTTAGCTACTAATACTATTACTACCACTACTACTACTGCTCCTAATACTGCTTTAGCTACTAATACTATTACAACCACCACTACTACTGCTCCTAATACTGCTTTAGCTACTAATACTATTACTACCACTACTACTACTGCTCCTAATACTGCTTCAGCTACTAATACTATTACAACCACCACTACTACTGCTCCTAATACTGCTTTAGCTACTAATACTATTACTACCACTACTACTACTGCTCCTAATACTGCTTTAGCTACTAATACTATTACTACCACTACTACTACTGCTCCTAATACTGCTTCAGCTACTAATACTATTACAACCACCACTACTACTGCTCCTAATACTGCTTTAGCTACTAATACTATTACTACCACTACTACTACTGCTCCTAATACTGCTTCAGCTACTAATACTATTACTACCACTACTACTACTGCTCCTAATACTGCTTTAGCTACTAATACTATTACTACCACTACTACTACTGCTCCTAATACTGCTTCAGCTACTAATACTATTACTACCACTACTACTACTGCTCCTAATACTGCTTCAGCTACTAATACTATTACAACCACCACTACTACTACTGCTCCTAATACTGCTTCAGCTACTAATACTATTACTACCACTACTACTACTGCTCCTAATACTGCTTCAGCTACTAATACTATTACAACCACCACTACTACTACTGCTCCTAATACTGCTTTAGCTACTAATACTATTACTACCACTACTACTACTGCTCCTAATACTGCTTCAGCTACTAATACTATTACAACCACCACTACTACTACTGCTCCTAATACTGTTTTAGCTACTAATACTATTACTACCACTACTACTACTGCTCCTAATACTGCTTCAGCTACTAATACTATTACTACTACTACTACTACTACTACTACTGCTCCTAATACTGCTTCAGCTACTAATACTATTACTACCACTACTACTACTGCTCCTAATACTGCTTCAGCTACTAATACTATTACTACCACTACTACTACTACTGCTCCTAATACTGCTTCAGCTACTAATACTATTACTACCACTACTACTACTACTGCTCCTAATACTGCTTCAGCTACTAATACTATTACAACCACCACTACTACTACTACTGCTCCTAATATTGCTTCAACTACTAATACTATTACAACCACTACTACTGCTACTGCTCCTAATATTGCTTCAGCTACTAATACTATTACTACCACTACTACTACTACTGCTCCTAATACTGCTTCAGCTACTAATACTATTACTACCACTACTACTACTGCTCCTAATACTGCTTCAGCTACTAATACTATTACTACTACTACTACTACTGCTCCTAATATTGCTTCAGCTACTAATACTATTACAACCACTACTACTGCTACTGCTCCTAATATTGCTTCAGCTACTAATACTATTACTACCACTACTGCTACTGCTCCTAATACTTCTTCAGCTACTAATACTATTACTACCACTACTACTACTGCTCCTAATACTGCTTCAGCTATTAATACTATTACTACCACTACTACTACTACTGCTCCTAATACTGCTTCAGCTATTAATACTATTACTACCACTACTACTACTACTGCTCCTAATACTGCTTCAGCTACTAATACTATTACTACCACTACTACTACTGCTCCTAATACTGCTTCAACTACTAATACTATTACAACCACTACTACTACTGCTCCTAATACTGCTTCAACTACTAATACTATTACTACTACTACTACTACTACTGCTCCTAATACTGCTTTAGCTACTAATACTATTACTACCACTACTACTACTGCTCCTAATACTGCTTCAGCTACTAATACTATTACTACCACTACTACTACTGCTCCTAATACTGCTTCAACTACTAATACTATTACAACCACTACTACTACTGCTCCTAATATTGCTTCAACTACTAATACTATTACAACCACTACTACTGCTACTGCTCCTAATATTGCTTCAGCTACTAATACTGTTACTACCACTACTACTACTACTGCTCCTAATACTGCTTCAGCTATTAATACTATTACTACCACTACTACTACTACTGCTCCTAATACTGCTTCAACTACTAATACTATTACTACTACTACTACTACTACTGCTCCTAATATTGCTTCAGCTACTAATACTATTACAACCACTACTACTACTGCTCCTAATACTGCTTCAGCTACTAATACTATTACAACCACTACTACTACTGCTCCTAATATTGCTTCAGCTACTAATACTATTACTACCACCACTACTACTGCTCCTAATACTGCTTCAGCTACTAATACTATTACTACCACTACTACTACTGCTCCTAATACTGCTTCAGCTATTAATACTATTACTACCACTACTACTGCTCCTAATACTGCTTCAGCTACTAATACTATTACAACCACTACTACTACTGCTCCTAATACTGCTTCAGCTATTAATACTATTACTACCACTACTACTACTACTGCTCCTAATACTGCTTCAGCTATTAATACTATTACTACCACTACTACTGCTCCTAATACTGCTTCAACTACTAATACTATTACAACCACTACTACTACTGCTCCTAATACTGCTTCAACTACTAATACTATTACTACTACTACTACTACTACTGCTCCTAATACTGCTTCAACTACTAATACTATTACTACCACTACTACTACTGCTCCTAATACTGCTTCAGCTACTAATACTATTACTACCACTACTACTACTACTGCTCCTAATACTGCTTCAGCTATTAATACTATTACTACCACTACTACTACTACTGCTCCTAATACTGCTTCAACTACTAATACTATTACTACTACTACTACTACTACTGCTCCTAATATTGCTTCAGCTACTAATACTATTACAACCACTACTACTGCTACTGCTCCTAATATTGCTTCAGCTACTAATACTATTACTACCACCACTACTACTGCTCCTAATACTGCTTCAGCTACTAATACTATTACTACCACTACTACTACTGCTCCTAATACTGCTTCAGCTATTAATACTATTACTACCACTACTACTGCTCCTAATACTGCTTCAGCTACTAATACTATTACAACCACTACTACTACTGCTCCTAATACTGCTTCAGCTATTAATACTATTACTACCACTACTACTACTACTGCTCCTAATACTGCTTCAGCTATTAATACTATTACTACCACTACTACTGCTCCTAATACTGCTTCAACTACTAATACTATTACAACCACTACTACTACTGCTCCTAATACTGCTTCAACTACTAATACTATTACTACTACTACTACTACTACTGCTCCTAATACTGCTTCAACTACTAATACTATTACTACCACTACTACTACTGCTCCTAATACTGCTTCAACTACTAATACTATTACAACCACTACTACTACTGCTCCTAATACTGCTTCAACTACTAATACTATTACAATCACCACTACTGCTACTGCTCCTAATATTGCTTCAGCTACTAATACTATTACTACCACTACTACTACTGCTCCTAATACTGCTTCAGCTACTAATACTATTACTACCACTACTACTACTGCTCCTAATACTGCTTCAGCTACTAATACTATTACTACCACTACTACTACTGCTCCTAATACTGCTTCAACTACTAATACTATTACTACCACTACTACTACTGCTCCTAATACTGCTTCAACTACTAATACTATTACTACCACTACTACTACTGCTCCTAATACTGCTTCAACTACTAATACTATTACTACCACTACTACTACTGCTCCTAATACTGCTTCAACTACTAATACTATTACTACTACTACTACTACTGCTCCTAATATTGCTTCAGCTACTAATACTATTACAATCACCACTACTGCTACTGCTCCTAATATTGCTTCAGCTACTAATACTATTACTACCACTACTACTACTGCTCCTAATACTGCTTCAACTACTAATACTATTACTACCACTACTACTACTGCTCCTAATACTGCTTCAACTACTAATACTATTACAACCACTACTACTACTGCTCCTAATACTGCTTCAGCTACTAATACTATTACAACCACTACTACTACTACTACTGCTCCTAATACTGCTTCAACTACTAATACTATTACTACCACTACTACTACTACTGCTCCTAATACTGCTTCAGCTACTAATACTGTTACTACCACTTCTGCATCTGCCATTGCTGCTATTTTAATACTAGTACTACTATTACAACCAGCAATACTAGTACTGCTACTAATACTACTACTACTACCATTACCACTGCTAAGACTAATACTTCTTTTACTATTACTCATACTGATACTACTACTACTAAAAATAATAAAGAATAGTAATATTAATACTGCTATTATTACTATAATTAATACTTTAATTACTTCTACTGCTACAAATATTCATACTAACGCTACTGATACTATATACCATTAAACCAATACTGTTATTACTGTACATTCTACTACTACTACTACTACTACTACTACTACTATTGAAACTACTTTTACTCATGCTAATACTACTACTACTACTCCTAATAATACTTCTATTATTACTTACTACTTCTAATACTCTACTACTTATAATACTGTTATTACTATACATTATATTATATGTTATTATTATTATTATTATTATTATTATTATTATTATTATTATTACCATCTCTGAAGAACAGCCTTTAACTTGTGTTTTTGGAAGTCTACCCTCATCTCTCTGCCTTTTCCTTGCAGTTCTCCTGCTGCTTTTCTCAAGTGAAATGTGCAAAAACAAGTTTGAGTAATGTTTTATTTTCAGCCATAAAGCCCCAAAAACAGTTTCCCCTGAGAGCTGAGCGATGCGCCGCTGGAGACGACGCGAAGATCCGAGCAGCCGCTTCACCCGCGGCTACTAGGAATTGCTTATAAATGGTGCCAAATTCAGTCAATATCAGTACAGGACACAAAAACTGTCAGAAAGCGTGACGCTGAAATGGACAGCGGTGGGAAAGGTGTTAAACGGTGATGCAGAAAGAAAAACAAACAGTGTGACAAAGCCGATCTAAAACAACATGGATTCCGCAGATAAAAAGCAATGCTAGCTTCACTTCTCGCCATAACATAACATCCACTTTCATCTCTCTACTTAGCATCTAGGTTAGCCGAGTCCGGCGTTTCGACTCGGAGAGTATTAGTGAAATCCAGTTACATGAAGCCTGGTGTGTGTGTGATTTGGTTACAGGCGAGGAGAAAAACTGCCGCGCTCTCACTTAGCAAGAGACCGCGGGAAGGCTTCCGAGTCGTACGTCTAATCGAGCATGGCTGATACGCAACATATGACGCTACTAACCTCATTTATCACACACACACACACGTTAAACTTCAATCACTGCTCATAGATAAAGAACAAAAAAATACTGTCTTCAAATAAACAACTTCAGAAACACAATTCTTTTTTCAAAATACTGTTATAAAATAAAATATGTAAAATTTTAAAAATTTTAATTACAAATGCAATCTGTTTTTTTTTTTTTACCTTAAATGACTTTCTTGCTAGCATATATTTATGAAATAAAATATTTAGCTATTTATTAAATATAGGTAACATATGCTAGAAATAAAAGATACTAGAAATAAAACTAGAAATAAAAGATTAGCCTGGAAAAAGAGTTAAAAACTAGATAAATAAAATCAATGTGTTTTAAAAAATTAAAATGAAAAAAAAACTGATAAATTATTTTCACTGTCCATTTTATATATAACAATTAAATTTTAAAAAGTTTTTTCCCCCTATAACCACGTACCCAAATTGTTTTATTCCTCTTATACCACACCAATTTTAATTCAGAGTTTTATAAAAACAAAAATTATTTAAAAAATTATGTATCATTATTTATCCATTTATTAATTTATTTTTTTATTCTTGTTGTTTATATATTTATTTATTTTTGTTTCTTTAATACTCATAATGCTTGCCATGAATATAACCTCTTACATCAGTTTTTTTTTTTAAATAGCACACGATGATAACAGTGCTGCTATAACAGACATAATACGTTTGTAACATGTTTATAACATGTTATGATGCAGGATCCAAGTCATTAGGGGAATATTTCTTCTTCTAAAAGCAAGCTCATGGAAGGGATTAAAAATCATTTCCTTGAGCTCAAAACAAAAACAAACTCTTCAATGTTTGTACTTGAATTTGTGAAGATCATTTTAATTTAAAGTTTAAAGAGTTTTTCTCTTTAATCAAATCCCATTTCTTGTGTTTGTAATATTTTTTAATAAAGACTTTTTATTTATTACAATTTTATTACAATCGTATTGTGCTAAAGCTCCTAAAAGTAATCATGGTGTATCAGTGTTCTGTATACTCTGAGCAGCTTCCTGCTTTTTTTTTTGCCATCTTTATAGTAAATTAAACTTCAGCCTCCATTATTTCTCCTCTTTGCTGCAGATTTGCGATCTATTGGTTTTTCAGAAACTAGCTGGAGCTGCAGATTGTTTCTAGTGGCAAAGATGAATAGTTGCTTATGGTGGTGTGTTTGAGAATGAGAGAGGTGAAATGTGCACCCTCTGCACCGTGTGGGCCCTTAGAGCCCGAGCCAGAGTGTGAGAAAGTTCCTAGGTAATGAGCTTGATGGAGTGAGCTCGTTAGTCGCTGCCTGGGGAGGGCGTGACTGCTTACGGACACCGAGCTCCTGCCAAAAGCCGGACATCATCACGTACCCACCAGCTGTGTGCGCTCTGGCCGGGTTCAACGGCAGGATAACCAGGAGTCCAGATCCAGATGTTTATGTTTGGTAAAAGCTGTTTGTGCTTCTTCAGCTGCTGAATGTTCCTCATCATTTCTACACTACACTACAACACAAAATTACACTTCTACACTACACTACACTACACTTCTACACTACACTACACTACACTACACTTCTACACTACACTTCTACACTACACTACACTACACTACACTTCTACACTACACTTCTACACTACTCTACACTACACTTCTACACTACACTACACTACACTTCTACACTACACTTCTACACTACACTACACTACACTACACTACACTTCTACACTACACTTCTACACTACACTACACTACACTTCTACACTACACTACACTACACTACACTACACTACACTACACTTCTACACTACACTACACTTCTACACTACACTACACTACACTTCTACACTACACTTCTACACTACACTACACTTCTACACTACACTACACTACACTTCTACACTACACTACACTACACTTCTACACTACACTTCTACACTACACTACACTTCTACACTACACTTCTACACTACACTACACTACACTTCTACACTACACTACACTACACTTCTACACTACACTACATTACACTTCTACACTACACTACACTTCTACACTACACTACACTACACTACACTTCTACACTACACTACACTACACTACACTACACTACACTTCTACACTACACTACACTACACTACACTTCTACACTACACTACACTACACTTCTACACTACACTACACTACACTACACTTCTACACTACACTTCTACACTACACTACACTACACTACACTTCTACACTACATTACACTACACTATACTACACTACACTACACTACACTTCTACACTACACTTCTACACTACACTTCTACACTACACTACACTACACTACACTACACTACACTACACTACACTACACTACACTACACTTCTACACTACACTACACTACACTACACTACACTACACTACACTTCTACACTACACTACACTACACTACACTTCTACACTACACTACACTACACTACACTACACTACACTTCTACACTACACTACACTACACTTCTACACTACACTTCTACACTACACTACACTACACTTCTACACTACACTACACTACACTACACTTCTACACTACACTACACTACACTACACTTCTACACTACACTTCTACACTACACTACACTACACTACACTTCTACACTACATTACACTACACTATACTACACTACACTACACTACACTACACTACACTACACTACACTTCTACACTACACTACACTACACTACACTTCTACACTACACTACACTACACTACACTACACTTCTACACTACACTACACTTCTACACTACACTACACTTCTACACTACACTACACTACACTACACTTCTACACTACACTACACTTCTACACTACACTACACTTCTACACTACACTACACTACACTTCTACACTACACTACACTTCTACACTACACTTCTACACTACACTACACTACACTACACTTCTACACTACACTACACTACACTTCTACACTACACTACACTTCTACACTACACTACACTACACTTCTACACTACACTACACTACACTACACTTCTACACTACACTACACTTCTACACTACACTACACTACACTACACTACACTACACTACACTTCTACACTACACTACACTACACTACACTACACTACACTTCTACACTACACTACACTACACTTCTACACTACACTTCTACACTACACTTCTACACTACACTACACTACACTACACTTCTACACTACACTACACTACACTACACTTCTACACTACACTTCTACACTACACTACACTACACTTCTACACTACACTACACTACACTACACTTCTACACTACACTTCTACACTACACTACACTACACTTCTACACTACACTACACTACACTTCTACACTACACTAAACTACACTACACTACACTACACTTCTACACTACACTAAACTAAACTACACTACACTACACTTCTACACTACACTACACTTCTACACTACACTTCTACACTACACTACACTACACTTCTACACTACACTACACTACACTTCTACACTACACTACACTTCTACACTACACTACACTACACTACACTACACTACACTTCTACACTACACTACACTTCTACACTACACTACACTACACTACACTTCTACACTACACTACACTACACTACACTACACTACACTACACTTCTACACTAAACTACAGTACACTACACTACACTTCTACACTAAAATACAGTACACTACTTCACTACACTACACGACACTACACTACACTACATTACACTACACTACACTACACTTCTACACTACACTTCTACACTACACTACACTACACTTCTACACTACACTACACTTCTACACTACACTACACTACACTACACTTCTACACTACACTACACTACACTACACTACACTTCTACACTAAACTACACTACACTACACTACACTTCTACACTAAACTACACTACACTTCTACACTACACTACACTACACTACACTACACTTCTACACTACACTACACTACACTTCTACACTACACTACACTACACTTCTACACTAAACTACACTTCTACACTACACTACACTACACTTCTACACTAAACTACACTACACTTCTACACTACACTACACTACACTACACTTCTACACTACACTACATTACACTACACTACACTACACTTCTACACTACACTACACTACACTTCTACACTACACTACACTTCTACACTACACTACACTACACTACACTTCTACACTACACTACACTACACTACACTACACTTCTACACTACACTACACTACACTTCTACACTACACTACACTACACTACACTACACTTCTACACTACACTACACTACACTACACTACACTTCTACACTACACTACACTTCTACACTACACTACACTTCTACACTACACTTCTACACTACACTACACTACACCTCTACACTACACTACACTACACTACACTTCTACACTACACTAAACTACACTACACTACACTACACTACACTACACTTCTACACTACACTACACTTCTACACTACACTAAACTACACTACACTACACTACACTACACTTCTACACTACACTACACTTCTACACTACACTACACTTCTACACTACACTACACTACACTACACTACACTACACTACACTACACTACACTTCTACACTACACTACACTTCTACACTACACTACACTACACTACACTTCTACACTACACTACACTACACTTCTACACTACACTACACTACACTACACTTCTACACTACACTACACTACACTACACTACACTACACTACACTTCTACACTACACTACACTACACTACACTACACTTCTACACTACACTACACTTCTACACTACACTACACTTCTACACTACACTACACTACACTTCTACACTACACTTCTACACTACACTACACTTCTACACTACACTACACTACACTACACTTCTACACTACACTACACTACACTTCTACACTACACTACACTACACTTCTACACTACACTACACTACACTTCTACACTACACTACACTTCTACACTACACTACACTACACTACACTTCTACACTACACTACACTACACTACACTTCTACACTACACTTCTACACTACACTACACTACACTTCTACACTACACTACACTACACTACACTACACTACACTTCTACACTACACTACACTACACTACACTACACTACACTACACTTCTACACTACACTACACTACACTTCTACACTACACTACACTACACTTCTACACTACACTACACTACACTTCTACACTACACTACACTACACTACACTTCTACACTACACTACACTACACTACACTACACTACACTACACTTCTACACTACACTACACTACACTTCTACACTACACTACACTACACTACACTTCTACACTACACTACACTACACTACACTTCTACACTACACTACACTTCTACACTACACTACACTACACTTCTACACTACACTACACTACACTTCTACACTACACTACACTACACTACACTACACTACACTACACTTCTACACTACACTACACTACACTACACTACACTTCTACACTACACTACACTTCTACACTACACTACACTACACTTCTACACTACACTACACTACACTACACTACACTACACTTCTACACTACACTACACTTCTACACTACACTACACTTCTACACTACACTACACTACACTTCTACACTACACTTCTACACTACACTACACTTCTACACTACACTACACTACACTACACTTCTACACTACACTACACTACACTACACTTCTACACTACACTACACTACACTTCTACACTACACTACACTATACTACACTACACTTCTACACTACACTACACTTCTACACTACACTACACTACACTACACTTCTACACTACACTACACTACACTACACTACACTACACTTCTACACTACACTACACTTCTACACTACACTACACTACACTTCTACACTACACTACACTACACTACACTACACTACACTACACTACACTACACTTCTACACTACACTTCTACACTACACTACACTTCTACACTACACTACACTACACTTCTACACTACACTACACTACACTACACTTCTACACTACACTACACTACACTACACTACACTACACTTCTACACTACACTACACTACACTACACTACACTACACTACACTACACTACACTTCTACACTACACTACACTACACTACACTACACTACACTACACTACACTACACTACACTTCTACACTACACTACACTTCTACACTACACTACACTACACTTCTACACTACACTACACTACACTACACTACACTTCTACACTACACTACACTACACTACACTTCTACACTACACTACACTTCTACACTACACTACACTACACTACACTTCTACACTACACTACACTACACTACACTACACTACACTACACTTCTACACTACACTACACTTCTACACTACACTACACTACACTACACTACACTACACTTCTACACTACACTACACTACACTACACTACACTACACTACACTACACTACACTACACTTCTACACTACACTTCTACACTACACTACACTTCTACACTACACTACACTACACTACACTACACTTCTACACTACACTACACTACACTACACTACACTTCTACACTACACTACACTACACTACACTACACTTCTACACTACACTACACTACACTACACTACACTACACTTCTACACTACACTACACTACACTACACTACACTTCTACTCTACACTACACTACACTACACTACACTTCTACACTACACTACACTACACTACACTTCTACACTACACTACACTACACATCTACACTACACTACACTATACTACACTACACTACACTACACTTCTACACTACACTACACTACACTACACTACACTACACTTCTACACTACACTACACTATACTACACTACACTACACTACACTTCTACACTACACTACACTACACTACACTACACTACACTACACTTCTACACTACACTACACTACAGTACACTTCTACACTACACTACACTACACTTCTACTCTACACTACACTACACTACACTACACTACACTACACTACACTTCTACACTACACTACACTACACTACACTACACTACACTACACTACACATCTACACTACACTACACTATACTACACTACACTACACTACACTTCTACACTACATTACACTACACTACACTACACTTCTACACTACACTACACTATACTACACTACACTACACTACACTTCTACACTACATTACACTACACTACACTACACATCTACACTACACTATACTACACTACACTACACTTCTACACTACATTACACTACACTACACTACACATCTACACTACACTACACTATACTACACTACACTACACTACACTTCTACACTACACTACACTACACTACACTACACTTCTACACTACATTACACTACACTACACTATACTACACTACACTACACTACACTTCTACTCTATACTACTCTACACTACACTACACTACACTACACTACACTTCTACAGTACACTACACTACACTACACTACACATCTACACTACACTTTTCTATGCTACACTTCTCCACTTCTCTACACTAATCTACACTACACTACACCACAGTACACATCTACAATGCACTTCTATACTTCACTTCTACACCACACTTCTACACTACACTACATTTCTACACTTCTACACTTCACTTCTACACTACACTACACTTCACTTCAGATAGATAGATAAAAAGATGATAATAGTATGATGATAACAGATGGTGATAATAATAATAATAATAATAATAATAACAACAACAACAATAATAATAACAATAATAATAATAATAATAATAATAATAACAACAACAACAACAACAATAATAATAACAATAATAATAATAATAATAATAATAATAATAACACCAACAATAATAATAATAATCATAATCATATTTTGTTTGCAATTAAAATATTTGTTGAGGGTTATTTTTTTCCATTTGGTTTTATTTTTTCTTTCGGTGTATCAGTTTTTATAACAGTTTTTTTTTCATTTTGTATGATTTCATTTTCATTTTCTTACTCATTATTATTACATCTCCACTTTTTCTGTTCATTTATTTATTTTCTCCTCTATTATCCATATATCAATACAGACATGCAGCATATAAATACTTCTGTAATTACATTTATATAATTGAAAGTGTGAAGTGGTGTGTGTGTGTAACCAGCAGTCCTTGGAGACGAATGACTCTACTTCAAAGCCACTTGAAAAGTAGTGCATCTCGACACATTGCCATGACAATAGCATGCTTTCAGCCCACGTGAAAGTGATTATTTTCTCTCTGAGGGGCCGTGTGAGGACGGTCCAGCTGCTCAGTGTATCTGCCTTATAGATCACCAGCTGCGGTTGCAGGCTTTTAACTAAAGATCCACTACAGCCAGAGAGTCGAGCTAAACGATCCGTCATACACCAACCAACCTGCAGGCCAGATCCTGACCCGAGCCTCCCTTCTGCTTCGCTTTACAGTCTGGTCATGCTCATGAGTGTTCACTACAACCTGGGAATTAACAAAAGAACAAATTTACACAGCTGAGAGATGATATAAACAAGAGGGAGTGGCTTTCAGTGTAAAATATACCTTATTATATTTTTATACCATAAATAGGAATAATATGAATCATATGATTCACAGATTTATCTTAGTATTCATTTAGAAAATAAATGTGAAAAAAAAATCATATTTAAATTAAAAATATTTAAAATATTATTTATAAATATATAATTAATATATTTTAAATATTTTTAAAATAAAACAATATATATTAATTTTATATTATATATAAAAATAAAAAAGGAAAATCACTTGAATATATAATATATAATAAAATGTTTATTTTAAAAAAAAATATATATATTTGTTTGCAATTAAAATATTTGCTGTTTTTTTAATCACTCTTTTTAAATACTTTTTTTTTTCTTTTTTCTTTTGGTGTATTGGTTTTTCTAAAAAAAAATTATTTTCATTTAGTGTTATTTCATTTTCTTACTCATTATTATTATTATTATTATTATTATTATTATTATATCTCTTTTTTCTGTGGAAATAAAATAAACAAATCATGTTTAGAAAACACAAAAACAAGAACACACTGGTTGTGGTGGATGTGATTCGTGTAAAATGCTACATGAACAAATCCCACATGTGAAGTTCAGGATTTCTGTCCGAGTTTTCCCTATGGAACGCTTCTAAAAGGATAATGAGTCAAGTTCTGGTGAAATAATCGATTCTCTACGTCGTTCTGGTCTTTTTATTGCACTGGCCGCGGGAAATAAAGGAAGATTCAGAGCATGTCGGCGGAAGACAGCAAATTACTCCCACTTCACGCCACTGCGCTTCAATACAAAACGCTCATTTATAATTAAGAAAAACATGCCACAGTGTTTAGTCAATACACCGAGTGACTCTGCATCGACGCAAAACACTAATTAAACATATTTTTGTCTGTATCGACTTTCTTATTAACTTCACCGATATTTTCAGACCTGCTTCTGCTGCACTGAAATGTTCTTTGCTCCATTTTGTGGGGGTTTTTTTTCCCTTTAAATGACACTGACGTCGTCTCCGTTCTCAGGTACGATTTCGGTAAACACGGTCCGAACGCCCTACCAGGCTCCGGGCGAGAGTGAGATCCTTGACCTGGATGATCACCTGTACCTCGGTGGTCTTCCCGAGAACCGAGCCGGTCTGGTGTTTCCCACCGAGGTCTGGACGGCGCTGCTGAATTACGGCTTCGTGGGCTGCGTACGTGACCTCTTCGTCGACGGCCAGAGCAAAGACGTCCGGCGCATGGCTGAGGTCCAGAAGGCGGTGGGGGTGAAGCCGTCCTGCTCTAAGGAAGCACCCAAGCAGTGCCTGAGTAACCCCTGTCAGAACAACGGCATCTGCAGAGAGGGATGGAATCGCTACGTGTGCGACTGTGCCGCTACCGGGTTCCTGGGTCGTTCTTGCGAGAGAGGTGAGAGATTTTTTACTCTTTATTCAGTTTCTTGTGGACATGACCTATCATTAGTCCTGATTAGAAACTGTGATATAATGTTTAGCAATGCTTTTGTGTAAAGTTTCATTTACCTGTTAAATAATCAGCTTCATACTAGCTTTACTGTACTCACCAGAGGAACTAGTGATTTTTGTTTTCAATCTTTTTCATTTTTTTCTTTTTAATTAAATTTAAAACAATGATAAACCCATATTTATGAGTTTTTCTTCCAAACAGTCAATGGGAACTAATTGGAAACCAAATTTAGGAGAGAAAGTGGTAGCTTAGTCGGTAAGGTGTTGGACTACTGATCATAAGGTTGTGAATTTGAAGCCCAGCTCCACCAAGCTGCCACTGCTGGGCCCCTGGTTACAGGTCAGCTCTAAAAAGAGTTACACAGAGTTTGGAAAAACACGTGTTATTAAAAAAATGTTTTTTAAAGAGCATAATATTTAGCATTTTGGTAAAGAAACATGTTTTCTTCTGCATATAAATTGTCCAGATTTTAAAAAAAATAAAAATGGCATAATTTTATTATCGTAAAAAACAAAAATTGATGTCGAATTGGTAAAAAAAAAAGTGTTAGGTTTAGAATAAGGACTGAGATATCAATTCAGCTTGTTATTCCTGAACACTTTTATAAGAAAATGAACAAAAAGATCCACACACACACACACACAGCTTTTCTGCCTTCTCTGCTTTCATATGATATCGTCTGATTATCTCCGTTAGTGGACATAAAAGTAGCAGGTCTAGCATTTAATTCACTGTAATCGCTTGTGGTAGACCTTTAATATGTTAATTATGTCATTGGATGCACATTTGTCCAGTTTATATTCTGCATGAACAGTCTGTTAATGATCTGAAAATAGAGCCCAGGAGCTTAAAACATATTGGAGACGTAAAGCGCTTCGTCATGAGAGACAAGGCTTTCAGGGAAAAGACACCAGCGAGCGTATGGCTTTCTGACAGGAACCGTCTGTTCTCGCTGCGGAGGCGGGACGTGCCGTTTTTTTTTTTTTTTTTTTTTTTCTGCGATGGGAATCTTCTCACTACAAAGAAAGCCACAGGAAGTGACATATTTATACGCCGGTTTAACCTGGTAGACTGGTGATATGGCTGGGACCTTTGTATCTGATTGGCTGGAAGGTATAATCAATAAATCTAAAAAAAATGTAATCACATATCTGTATCGATCTTACTGGGTAACCATGGCAACCGGATATTAAACTAGGCCTACTGTATATTTACACTGTTTGCACAAGAAACGCTGCGAAACAGATTTTCTTTAGGCTGCGAGTGCATGGTTTGTTGAACGTTGACCGAACGTTGAAAGAACGTTCAGCTTTGTGTGTATTTGATCCTGAGCCTCTTTTCCAGATTAGTGGTGTACTTGTCGTACAGTGTCCAATCACAGAGGAGGACACGGTATCTGGATGTGAGGTATATATGGACGGCTTGGTATGAAGTGCTTACGGAATCTCGTTAAGCTTTATAGCAGCTGGTTTGTTAGCGAGGTCAGATTTCTCACTTCTAAAAACTGGTGACCCTGTGAACTGGGCTGTCATGGTGCTGATCACGTGTGTGGAAAAATCTGGACCTAATTGGGAGGTTTTTCAAACGTCTTTTGGGTGTGTGTGTGTGTGTGTGTGTTGTCCCTGGGAGTGTAATTAGACAGAGTTCTTTCCCGCGTGGCTGATGTGTGCCTGAGAGGCGATATCTTCTCAACCTGGCCTGTGTGCACGGTGCCAGATGTTGCTGTTTATTGTAATTGCGTCTCCTCGCAGGCGTAGCTCGACTTGGAGACAAACAGCGGGTTCGCACTGCTGCTGCTGCTGCTGTTTCATTTGCTTTTGTGTTCGGCTTCATCTCCTCCGATTTGTATGGAGCCGAGGAGCGAGAGTTTAAATTGCCAAGCCGTTTTGCTTGAGCTCCAGTGCGGATCTCAGGCACGTGATTGATGGTTTTTGTTTTTTTGTTTTTTTTTCCAAATGTCATGCTTGAGTGTGAACATATGAACTGTCAGATTGAGACTTTGCCATTTAGCATGATGGGTTACAAAGGAGATAAATATTCTAGATTATTAAATATATATATATATTTATATAAGGTGCCTGTCTAATGGGTATAGCTGCATAATATATGAGTAAACTTTTACCAATTTTTGTTTTGGACACAGAGTTAAAGAATTCAAGAGAAATAAACATATACACACATATTCTTTTTTTAAAAAAAAAAAAACATTTTAAAGGTATTCAGACATTATTTATTTATTTATTTATTTATTTATTTATTTATTTATTTACATTTTCTATATCTTTATTGTTTTTGCCTGAGCATAGTTTACTCTATTTCTGTTTTTGATTGCAAATCTATATTTATTCTATTTTATATTCTACTCTATTTATTTATTTATTTTCTATATATTTATTTTCTTGCCTGTGATAATCATTCTTTATATATATAATTTTTTTTTAATTTAATTTATTTATGTATTTATTTACATTTTCTATATATTAATTTCTTTGCCTAAAATAGCACTTGATGCAGTGTAATGGAAGATTCTAGGACACTACTGATTTATTTATAATCTTATAGTCTGTTGCTGATATTGGGCTCGAGTGTCATTCAGCCCTGTGCACAGGATTGGGGTTAAATATTCACTCCATGCATTAAAATCTTCTTTAAAAAAAATATTTTAAAAAATGACCCCCTGCACACACACTCAGGCTGAATCCCAAAAAGAATCCAGCTTAAAATTTTTCCAAGTTTTTTGCTCCATCAGAACATGATTCAGAGACTTTACTGGCACAGAGGTCTACTGACACGGTCCAATCTTGAAATATGCTGGAAGATACTTTTTTGATGTAAGCTACGCGCACAAGCATGAAAAATTCATTTCAAGGCCCCTGGAGGAAAATTTGAACAGCAGTGGACCACTACAGGAACACAATATCGCTTGTATATAATAAATCTGACCCTCTTCCATTAAATCTGACACTGTTGTGGATCATTTTATTCGTTTTTTCTGCAGCGCTTTGCAAGATTTTCCAAAAAGGTACGATGGTTCCTCAGTGCAGTTAGTCAGCTTCCGTATGGCGCGGTCCTGACAGGCCAGCCATGGCGGAATCCCGATCGGTCTGAGAGACGGATACCAGCACGTCGCCAGCGACATTTATAATGTAAATAGCCTGGGCTTATTCCGGGAGTCAGCTTTCTGTCCGCTCGCTTTATCACATCGGGTTTGTGGGTTTGTTTGCTCCTCTGTAATGTAATACATGTCTATAAGATTCCTCCAGATGCTCGGGGTGAAAAATGACTGCTGGAATATGGAGCGTTGAGTGTCGGCTCTTTTGTAATGGATTTGTCTCACAGATGCCTGATGATAAACCTGCAGCTTCTGTAATGAAGGAAAAAATAAAGGAAAAAAATACCTTGGCTGATATTGTGCTCTGGAATATCAGGTGACCAGATTTTTATTTTAATTTATTTATTCCAAGAGCGACTATTATTTATATCACATTAATACCAAAACTGTGTGTGTGTCTTTAGAAACATTTTACGCTCAATTTAAAACATTTTACTCTCACTAAGCAAATAAACAAACCAAGCAAGAAAATAAAAGAATAATTAATAATATAATAATTAATAAATAATGATAATTATGAATAAGAAATATATTATTGTTATTTTATTATATTATTATACCAAAAGAACAACAATATTATATAATTATAAATAATAAATTCTGAAATAAATGTAAAGAATAAATAAATAAATAATAAACATGGTAATACAAGATATAGATTATTATTATTATTATTATTATTATTATTATTGTTTCAGCCTCTCTTTTTTCCAATCATGTTTAGTGTAAACTCCTCTGTCCTGAAAATGTCCAGCTTTCTTGCCCTCTATCAACGATGTCACCTATTTCAAATCTATTCACGTTACTATAGAAACGTTCACGAGGAGAGCTGCTGGCCAATCAGAGTGGAGTATTCCACAGTGCTGTGGTAAATCTGTATGCAAATATTCCTGATCCACTGGTTAACAGCAGCAGAGTGAGAAGGAATGCAGGGACATGCCAGATGTTCATCACACCTGGCGCTGTGCATTTATGTTCTATAAGCTTGGTCATGCAGTAGCAGACACGTGGGTGTCGCAGGAACGCAGGGGTCTCACTCTTTTTCACACTCGCTCCATCTCCCTTGTTTCTCTGAGTCTCTTCAGGCCAGCTGTTGCGATGTGGCCTGATTTTCTGCTACACTAAAGACTGAGAAACCATCAAACAAAGTTATCGGTGCATGGTGTTCTGGCCTGCGGCAAACCCTGACCACTGCATACGGTATCATGTGACTGAGAGAGAGAGAGAGAAAGAGAGTAAGTGATACAGTGATCACGATTTTAATAAAGCCGTCTGGATTGTTTTCCCGTCTGCATCCCAAACATCCTCCCTCATCCTGTCACGTCTAATTATCCCCCAGCTTTTCCCTTGTAAGGGAGACTGGAGGAGTGTACACTGCGTAGCCAAATGTTAAAGAAGCACAGCTGGATCCTTGGCCCTAATCGGATGAGACGAACCACGAACTCAGAGACTGACCGATTTCTTTAACAGCAGGCTTCAGGGGAAAAACGTGAACAGTGAAGATTCTCTGTCTATCTATCTATCTATCTATCTATCTATCTATCTATCTATCTATCTATCTATCTATCTATCTATCTATCTATCTATCTATCTATCTATCTATCTATCTGTCTGTCTGTCTGTCTGTCTGTCTGTCTGTCTGTCTGTCTATCAATCTGTCTATCTCTCTGTCTGTCTATCGATCTATCTCTCTGTCTGTCTGCCTATCTCTCTGTCTGTCTGCCTATCTATCTATCTATCTATCTATCTATCTATCTATCTATCTATCTATCTATCTATCTATCTATCTATCTATCTGTCTGTCTGTCTGTCTGTCTGTCTGTCTGTCTATCAATCTGTCTATCTCTCTGTCTGTCTATCGATCTATCTCTCTGTCTGTCTGCCTATCTATCTATCTATCTATCTGGACAGACTAAGTGGAACCCTGTTTTGGAAGCTACAGTAAGGTTCAGAAATTCTCCACTGCTGTTCCAAGAGTTTCCGAGAATTAAGCTTGATTTTCATTTATGCAATAAACAACATTGCTAAAGTGTCAAACCAAGAACATGGGATTAGAGGTACACACAAGGCAAGTGTGTGTGTGTGTGTGTGTGTGTGTGTGTGTGTGTGTGTGTGAAAAATCAACCATTTATGATGACTTTGTCATTTAAACATCAAATTTAGAGGAAAAAACATTCAGTCAGGTTTTATCACGTTTTGTCACGTTTCCCAGAAAATAATGGATAAAAAAGAGGGGGATAAATATTTGTTAAGTAGCATGACCTTTTCTTGACGGTTTTCCAATCATGGGTTTACATTGTTCTGAGAAAACATGCCGACGTTTCCCAGATGAAATTGGAAGTCTGACGTATAATGACTTTTTTTTTTCTTTAATAATATTTGAGTTCATGAAAAGGGCTGGAGAGTCATGGAAAATAAATGACTTGCTGAACAAGTCTGTCATCTGGAATCTGGAGTGGCTTTAGCTTGGAGAAATTCCAGGAGAAGACCCAGGAGAAGATCCAAGAGAAGATACAGAAGAAGAACGAAGAGAAGATCTAGGAGAAGATCCAAGAGAACATCCAGAAGAAGATCCAGGAGAAAATCCGAGAGAACATCCAGCTTTCCTCTGACAGATTTCTTATTAGCTTTCTGTCATTCTCCTGTACACAATCCTGAAACCTCCTGATTGTCTTCATTCAGTCAGAGGTATCTCAGGAGGTTCCTGGGCTTTAGAGCTTATTTCTTTCGATGTAGCACAGGAGTTAGGACATGAGAGGAATTATGGATGATGCCTCAGAGCCGCCCCGTTTAGACTTTTGTCACGTTCGAATCCTGATGTATCAAATCACACGTGACATCACGCGTTGTCGTTGCAGGTGGGACGGAGTTTGCTTGGTTGTAGACATCGAATATATGTGAAGGATTTTTTTTTCCCACATGACCAGAGCAAAGAAAAAAAAAACGAAAAATCTTCAATTGCTTGTTTGCTCTTGTTCTAATCAGAAAGCCGTTTGTTTTCAGGTTATTGACTCACACGTCATTAAAGATAGCCGAGACGACGGATTGAATTCCGCTCAAGTGCTTGTCGTGTATGAGAGAAATCCCTCTAGAGTGTTTTTTTCGGTATTCTGGGATTGTTTTCATGTCTGGCTGAGTGAATGACTGGAACGAAACGGGATAAATACTCACAGGGAAAAAAAATACCCTATGTTCCTTGGATGCTTAAGGCCTCTAGCTTCCTAAAGGGCTTGTACTTGGAAGTTTTTGGAGACAGAAACCTCGTATAAACTTCACACGCAGGAATGAATCCGAGAGCCTTTTCAGGTGGCAGGATTAAGCACCTTTGCAGCCCAGAGACCTGCGAGTGCAGAGCGAAAGACTAAGTAAGATGTCATCTGCACATAAGGAAACATTTCAGAACTGATACGGGTAAAGAATTATATTAAATAATCTCAATTTATTAAAAAAGGGTTAAATTTAGATTCCTGCAGGAAATCTTTGGATTTTTCATTTGGTAAATTGTCGCTCTTTCAGAGAGAAGAGCCAAAGAATCCTTGACTCTAAAGGACCTGAAAGAAACCAGGGTTAGAGTAGAGATAAGATTACTGTGAGAAATAAAAAGCTAGCTAGAACATTTTAGAACAAACCACACAATTTTTGACCATCTGAACGACCTGAACGGAATAATTGTTAGAGTATAGAAACGAGACAAACAAACAACAACAAAGCAAACAGCTAGCTAGCTAACAGAGCTGTAAACATCTATCTAGCTATTTCTCCTCTCAGAAAACCTCTTTAAAGAAATCCTTTAGAACGAACAATGAATTCTTGACCATTCCTTGACTAGATAAGATTACTGTGAGAAATAAAAAGCTAACTAGCTAACAGAGCTGTAAAAGTGGGTAATAACCGTAAACTATAAACTACTCACCTATCTTTAGAGATTGTTTTAGAACAAACCCCACAATTCTTGACCATCTGAAAGACCTGAAAGGAATTATTGTTATAGTATAAATAAGAAAGATAAGAAACAAACAAATAAACAAACAAACAGCTAGCTAGCCAACAGAGCTGTAAAAGTAGGTAGTAAACATCTATCTAGCTATTTCTCCTCTCAGACAACCTCTTTAACGAAACCTGTTAGAACAAACAATGAATTCTTGACCATTCCTTGACTAGATAAGATTACTGTGAGAAATAAAAAGCTAACTAGCTAACAGAGGTGTAAAAGTGTGTAATAACCATAAGCTATAAACTACTCCACTATCTTTTTAGAACATTTTAGAACAAACAACACAGTTCTTGAGCATCTAAAAGATTTAAAAGGAATCGGTTATATTATAGATAAGAGACAAACAAACAACAACAACAACAAAACAGCTAGCTGAACTGTAAACATCTGTCTAGCTATTTTTCCTTACAGAGAACCTTTTTAGAGGAACCCTTTAGAACAAACAACAAATTCTTGACTAGATGAGATTAGTGTGAAAAATAAAAAGCTAGCTAGCTAAGAGAAGTGAAGTGGTTAATAAACATCTATTTAGCTATTTTTCCCTCTCATAGAACCTAATAAACAGCAAATCCTTGTTCCTCTTCATCATGTCAAGGAAAGCATGTTTTCCTTTTCAAATAACATTTTTAAAATCCCAGGATTCCCAGGATTCTCTTCAGCAGGATGAGGAAGTCCTGGTGCTAATCTGTCATGTTTCTGTGGATCTCGAATTTCTTGCCCTGAATGAACTGAATGATCTTTCTTGCTTGATTTCTTGATTCACTGCTAATCTGTCCACTTCATCCACAGATGCCACCATCCTTAGCTACGATGGAAGTAAGTTCATGAAGATTCAGCTCCCGCTGGCCATGCACACCGAGGCCGAGGACATCACGCTCAGGTTCCGTTCGCAAAGAGCGTACGGCGTCCTGATGGCCACAACGTCCCGGGACTCCGCCGACACGCTACGACTGGAGCTGGAATCTGGACGAGTCCGCCTGACTATTAATCTAGGTATCGCCGCCTACGCTGTCCACACACTCAAGTCTACATACAGCACCAAATGTCAAATCAGCTAATGACCAAGCACATGGGGATTCGTCTCAAAATCTACAGAGCTGCCCAGAAGCAGATGGGCATGTGGGTAGCATTTAACCAGAAAGAGACCTCATAAAGGGCCAAATACGCCTCTCAGAAAATTTCCGGCATGTCGATCCAATCTCCAAATCAGACCTGACTAACCGATACAGACAGTCAATCTTTTCCACGCCATGCTGGCAGCCAATCCTCTAATGCAATGAAGAATAATAATTATGCTAATCAACATCCTGTAATGCAGCCTGTGAAAATAATCATAATCTTTGATCCCGTGTGGAGGAACGTGAAGAAATGCCAGATTCTTCCTCCACTCGCTGATCAAAGGATTACCAGTTCAATTGTAGGAGTTATTGCAGCACTGCCTGCTGGGATTGCAGTACAGGTCACGTGTGTGTCAAATGTCAGGCTAATCTGCATTGTTAAAGAACGATCTGCGTGTCCCGAATGCTAATCATTGGTTATTGACATGCATATGATGTGAAGTGATTTGCATGTCCGTGCTCAGATCTGGAACGTTAATGACGGCCCACGGCGTTCAGACCTGTTTTTATTTTTTATTTTTCCACTAATTGGACAAAATTCATATCAGTTCTACAACATCAGTGGCTTTAGAGCATGAGAATGAATGAAGCAAAACGGGGAGATGATTTACTGAAAATCAGAGCTTCTTAATGTTCACCAAAAGATGCTTAAAAAGAGATAATCTGGCGCATTTTCACCTTAAAGTACAAGATGCGGTTAGATCCGTTCAGCTACTACAGCCTGAACCCGGGTTACACCCAGGAAATAGCTCCCCCTGGGTCCTAGTACACCCCGGGTAAACCTGAGCTTTCACACTAAACAATTAATCCTAGCTTTTCATAATCTGACCTGATAATTAATCCTGGCTCTTCACAATCTAAGGCGATAATTAATCCTGACTCTTCATAAACTGAGGTGATAATCCTGGCTCTTCATAATCTGACGTGATAATTAATCCAGGCTTTTCATAATCTGCCATGATAATTGATGGTGGCTCTTCATAATCTGCCCTGATTATTAATCCTGGCTCTTCATAATCTGACCTGATAAATAAATCCTGGCTCTTCATAATCAGACGTGATCATTAATCCTGGCTCTTTATAATCTGACATGATCATTAATCCTGGCTCTTCGTAATCTGACGTGATATTTCTGATTGACATCACACGCAGCACATTTTGGACCGATGTTAAGTTTTAATATTTCATTTTTTCACACTTAGGTTAAAATAGACCATCTATACAGTTGTTGATTGGAATCCATCGTTTTTTTATCATCTTAATCAAACCCAAAAATATAGATTATTGAGATTGATCATGGACTTAAAGAGATCTTCATTGAATTTAAACAAAACATCACCAGAAGGGGGCGCCGAAAGATGTACATCTTCTCAATTAGCAAACAACGTGGTTACGACTCAGTTAAAGGGTAAATTGTTTTTCTTTTATTTAGACATTTTGAATGAACTAGCGTGTAAAACTGTTATAGTTGCTGCATTTGAATTTCCGTGATAATACTGTGCTATATTCCCATGTTATATAAGGATATATCATGTAAACATGCTTAAAATCCTTTGAGTAGCTCTCCAGATTTTGAGACTTTTTGAGACTCCCATAAACACACATACACACAAACACACACACACACATTTACTTTTCTATTTCACTGCTATGTAGAATATAGAAGAGGTGGTTTCAAGAGCTTCAATGGCCAAAAAGTCTGCAACTCTTCACTCACGGCCATTAAAGCACGTCAGCACTGCTCTCACTCTATATACCGAGAGAGAGAGAGAGAGAGAGAGAGAGAGAGAGAGAATGCTCTGTGAATCTTCTCCATCCTGATTCCCAAATACACCTCCATCCATCCCTAAACCCTGTGCTTCATCACTCCTTTATATTCAAACCAGAAAATTCCAATAGAACAGCGTTCTCTTCTCATCCTTCTCCATCCTTGATGTAGAAAAATGTTTTGCTTTATGAAGATTAGTTAACTTTTATGGAAGGGGTCTCCAGTGTCAGAGCTTTGAATCAGTCAGAAGTGAAGCTGTAACTTTATGTCTTCTGACAAAAAAGAGGGAGAGAGAAAGAGAGAGTTGTAACTCGTTTGTTTGACAATGTGAGATGAACAGATAAAAATTACCATGTGTTAGAACGTGGTATAAAAGGAATAAAAACACACTGGGTTATCTGTTATGGGAACTCATTCATCACACACCATCATCACCTCGCTGTTGATTATTTTCCTGTAACAGCATACCTGTTTTAAAAGCCTTTTCGTTCATCTCAAAAAAAAAACAAAAAAACAACGTAGATCTTATTGTTAGCGATTCTTGGCAGAATTCCTGTCTGGGGATGTGTTTTACCTTGAGAGAGCTCCAGGCCTCATTGCCTTCCTGTTGTCAAGGAAGAGTTTTGCCCATGAAGCACTGAGGAGTTTCCTGGAGCCATGTCGCTGTGATTGCTTTAATGTTTTCCATCTAAAGTCTATTATTTTTATCACTCCAGCTGTCAATCAGATGGGTATTGAAAAACTTCCCAAACGCCCATGTACGTCCCTGAGAACAGAGCATTCCCTCAGAGAGAGAGAGAGAGAGAGAGAGAGAGAGAGAGAGAGAGCTGACGCTGGATTTTTGGCCGTTTGTGACCACTTTTCTGCTGAGGTTGACGACACGTAGAGGTTGATGCCACAATGAAGGGTGAAATGGACTTATATTTGATTCTGAGCAGCACAATCCTCAACAACACAACCTTCTTTAATCTGTCTTTCATTTGTCTCGTTCCCGGGGTTTATCTACTAAACCCAACAGGACACGGGAAGAAAACTTCGTCCTGCTGGATACTGATAAATGAGTCAACTGCACAAAAATGATGAATCATAATTTTTTTCAGAAGTTGCGTCGCTTTACTCCTTTCTGGATTTCATCCCTCCTTCTTAAACCTCTTTAAAAATGTCGTTAGAATGTTTTATTAAGGAGAAGCAGTTCTTCAGGTTTTTAGTCAATTTCCTAAAGATAAAGGTACTAACACTACACTAAAGTCTATTTTAAAGAAAAATAATCAATTGTTTGTGATAGAAATCCCCGTAAAGTCTGTGAGCACTCGGATAAAAGGATCTGTATCACTTCTATTCAATACGAGGGGATATGTGACATCATACATCCAGCTCTTACGTAGCCCCACCCCCAAAATGGTAAAAAAAAAAAGAAAAAGTAAAAAAATCTCTAATTTCCTATAGATATGATTGCTTCTACATAGCCACGCCCACAATCCACTGAGCTCAAACATAGCTCCTCCCGTCAAGTCAGGTTTATATATATATAAGTACTACGCCTCGGACAAGATTGGTTTGTGTAGTTTTGTGCCCCGCCTACACTTCAGTGTTACATAGACATATGATGTCTTGACTGTAAATTCTGAGATGTTACAAACAAAGCTTATATCTAGCCCCACCCACAATTTTCTTCTTTTTTATATATAGAGATATATGACAGCTCGGACATGATAGGTTCACAGAGTTTCATGACATCACAAACTAAGTTCATTCTTAGCCCCTTCTTAGCCCCGCCTCGAAATGTGTTTGTTATTGAAGTGCTACAGATATGCTCCTACATAGCCACGCCCACAATTCAGCTTCACAGTATGTAGAAGTAGAATGTTTCAGGCTTGATAAGTCTTGTGACATCACTAACTGAGCTCATACAAAGCCCCGCCCACAAATCAGTTTTAGAATGATGTATGACAGAACAGACATGATAGGTTCAAAAAGTATTGTGACTGAGCTCAAACGAAGCCCCGCCCATAAATCAGTTTAATATCAAAGTACTGAAATCACTGATTTAACATTTTCTTAAATGGCTTTGCTAACATATATACAAACAAACAAACAAACAAACAAATGGAACATAGTCTTGAATCCGCTCGTATGAAGGCAGATTTTACCTGACAGTGTTTTCTTTTTTATACTTTACCTCATTTTAACACGATCAATGCAGAACTTGTCCATTTCTCTCCAGTCCAAATCTGTTTCTTAAAAAGCCATTTAAGCTTCCAAACCCGAGCGGAACTGAAGCGTCGTCTGCGTGGTTATCTCTAGACAGCACTAACACCTGGATAACACCTCCCTGATTGTGTTGTGATGTTAATTCCCTCAACGGTGCATTGTAAATTGGCTGACAAATCTGCCTAATCTGGAGTAATGTGTTTAAACACGTCCCAAATGAGGCTTCCTAAAAATTAGCATCAGGATTAATAAGATTCTTAAGTGTAAAATAAAAGTTTAGAAGCGTTATAAGCAGAAGTTTGGACACCAGGTTAGTACCAGGATTAGTACTTCCTGTTCGTTTGACTGCAGTTAGGAAGTAAAATGACATCACAAATAAGCCCCACCCCTCAATTTAGACATGATTGGTTCATATAGTTATCAGAAACTGAGCGCCTACATTGCCCCACCTACACACCAGTGTTACATAGAAACACTATGTCTTGTATATTCTGATATATTACTAACGGAGCTCATACATAGCTCCACCCACAAATAATTGTTTTAATATAGATATATGACAGCTCGAACATGATAGGTTCACAGAGTTGCGTGACATCACAAACTGAGCTCATTATTAGCCCTGAAACCTCTTTATAATGAAGTACTACAGCATGTTGGATATGATTGCTCCTACATAGCCACGCCCACAATTTAGCTTTACAGAATATAGTAGAATGTCTCAGGCTTGATGAGTCTTGTGACTTCAAAAACTGAGCTCATACAAAGCCCCGCCCTCAAACCAGCTTTTAAAAAAAAGTACTATATCTCAGGACTTTTGTGACATCACAAACTGAGCTCATACAAAGCCCCGCCCTCAAAGCTGCTTTTAAAAAAAAGTACTATATCTCAGGAGGTTTGTGACATCACAAACTGAGCTCATACATAGCTCCACCCATAAAACAGATTTATAGAGATGTACAATAGGCTCACAGTATTTTGTGAGATCACAAACTGAGCTCATACATAGCTCCACCCATAAACCAGAATTATAGAGATGTATGACAGCGTAGATATGATAGGTTCACAGAATTTTGTGACATCACAAACTGAGCTCATACAAAGCCCTGCCCATAAATCTGTTTTATGAAAGAATTACTATATCTCAGGACTTTTGTGACATCACAAACTGAGCTCATACACACAAATCAGTTTTATATAGAATAATAGCTCTTACGGATCTTTATTTTATTTATTTATTTATGTATCTATTTATTTTTATGTGAGTTTAGAGCTGGTAAAAACATGACTCAACCATCTAAGAGTTATGCTATTTTTACACTACTTTAGGGAAACAGAATCTGCTGCTAGTGCATGTAGACTGTATAGTATTCCCTCCAAGCATGAAACATTCCTAAAATGTTTGTTGAGGATTTGTGCTGTTTGAAATCCAAATCTATCCCACGAGGCGTCATTCCTGATGCTCCGTCCTCCGCTGTGAGAGAGCAGCACATCACGCATACCTTTCTGTAGCAGTGTGTCCGCTCTCTCACAGGCTTTCAGAGGAAGAACGGTCCAGGAACGATTCCTTATCTTGGGTTTATGAGGGGAAAACAAAATAAAAAGATGTAAACTGATCATAGTAACAATTCAAGTGGCTTAACCGAATCCGGGTCATGACTCAATGCTCTCTAAAAAGCAGGTTTCCAATTCCAGAACCATTTTTATCACGTACCAAGGACGAGGAATCAATATAATACAAAGATAATGAATTGTTCATTAAAGAAATCTATTACAGGAAGTGTGTTTGTATTATTTGTTCAGCAATCTGCATGCAAATGAGCTATTTATTCGGTGAACATAATGCTAATTCACACCCCACCAAATTAGGATGGCTTCAATTAGCAAAACTTCAATTAGCATTGGTATTATTACAGTTTTTCCTCACGCTCAGTAGCTAAGCGCTGTATTCAAAAACCGACTTTGTATATCGTTCAGTGCTAATTCCTACCTAGCATGCTAACTATGATGCTAGGAAAGTCAGTTAGCTTATGAATGAAATGTGTCTCTAGCGGTAAATCTCGATGACTAGCATGCTAGATATGTGATAAAGCAATGTATATGCTTAAATCTTTGGTACACACGGTTCTGGTATTGTAAAAAAACAATTAAATAAAATGACCCATGCCATAATGTTTGTTTTTGAGACAAAATAAGGAGCTAGTCAATTATTTTTGAGCTAGTTCTTTATTTTTATCTAGTTCTTTAAGTTCAGATCTCAAGGGCAACCAATCCTGTATGTCTGAACTGGATTGTACAGATGAATTATCCCTGCCCACTTTATTTGAAACATTATTAATCTCCAGTATATAAAGGTGAGTAAGGTGGCATGGAGGAGAGCATTGGGAATGGACCTGCTGCCCGCGTGGTCGTCCCCAGAGTGGTGGGTTATGTACTTTTTTGGATGTGTGCAGCTGTAACCTTGAAGGCTGAATTTACATCTCATGTGTTCTCCCCCATCCAGACTGTTTCAGGATTAACTGTACCTCCAGTAAGTGACCGTTCCTGTTTCTTCTCTCTATACTCTTTAACCCATGTTATACAATTCTAGATCATTTGAACCATGACCTGAACTGATAAATGTGTGTCTGAAAAACATGTTCTGTATGAATGCCAGCTTTATGTTCCGCTCTTTTGATCGACCCACGCTTAATATGAAGCGTCATTGTGCTGAGTTATCACCTTTTACAGACACAGGAGCTGAGTGCAAAGGTTTGCCAAATGAATTTAACAACAAGAAGAAGAAAGAACTCCGATTGAGTGTGAAAGCTGTAACAGAAATAATGAAACTGTGTGTTAATAGTGAGAGAATCAGCAGGAAAGGTCTTGCTGAATGTAATATACGCTCTGTAATAACTCTGCAGGCATCACATAGGGATTTGGGCAAAAGTCTGTTCATTTTTAGCTCCGTGGGGGTGAAAACTTTTGCACTCAACTCTATACTGCTGTTGTATATATTTAAATGGTCTCAAACAATCATATTTCTCACTGATGTGACTGAACATCCGGGACTAAATGCAAACGAGGAGGTTTTAAGCCCTCGCACTTTTCCGAATCCCGAATGAATCCGGATCAATATATCTGGTGAGTAGAAGCAGGACACAAGAACCAAACCCTCATCTTAGTCCATACACATGTTTAATAAATAAGAACTGGAATAAACAAACTGATGAGAAATCATTGTAAAGTTCGGGAGACACCTCCCGGAGCGGGGATCGAACCCTGGTCCCCGTGGTAGTCGAGATCGCCCTTGCACAGTTTATTAGACCCACATGCAGGATAAATTAAAGCGTTGCTTTATTAACAAAACTCAAAACAAGTCTAATACAGGACACTGGACAAATAAAACATCATTTGATTAAAAAAAGGTAATGATAACATGAGAGCCTGGAAACATAACAGCGCCTACCAAACAACAATGACTGACAAAGACATACAAAAGGGCTGGTATATATGTATATATAGGACAAAACATGGAACAGGTGACATGGCGAGAAAGCGGAACAATAGGAGGGGTGTGGCAAAAAACACATGGGGACTACACAAACAAAAAAGCAGGCTATGATGACTCCCTCTGGTGGTCTGCCAGGGAACTGTCCCAGTAGCTCCTGACAACCGTACAATCGGCAAGACTTCATAACGAGGAATCGAAAACGATGAGTAAGCAAAGAAATGGAGGTGGAACAAAAAAGAGGTGAACGCAGTGAGGTAATCATCTAATCACGGGACAGGGGTGGGGACAAGTCATAATAAAAAAGCTTAACACACAAGCTTAGCTATGCTAATCATGATATAGTAGCTAAGCTCTTTTGAATACAGAATTTGTGAAAAAAATCTAAAACTTAATTCGAAAGTATCCTGCTACTCAGTGTTAAATATTATAATGCTGTAAATATAACATTTAATTGATTCTAAAAGGAATCTAACTCATAATTTTGTTCTTAATCTTTATCACCACAATAAATCAGTCATTAGGTGAAATCGTTTGAACTAATAGGAAGCACCAACACGGTTGTCCACGTTTTCACCTCAAATATTCAAATTTAGTGTCGATTTCCTTTTTAATGATGTCTGCTGCAGTAAAAACTGAGAGCAGGCCTGTGGGTCCCCCAGGCAGATGGGTTTGGGCCTCATTAGCTCGCCGTACTCATTAGTAATGGTAGGTAGGGATGGGAAGGAGAGAGGAGCCGAGTGACGAGGATTAACATGGCCGCCGCTGAGTCGTCACAGCCTTCTGTTCCTAATGACCGACTCCAAACAGTCCGGAGTCTGGCGTGTGCCTTAAAAAGAGGCTTGGTTTTGTCGATGCACGAGTTCCCCTTTGTCAGTCTTCTTTTTTTCCCCCAATTCACGCCATTTCACATTGCCTTTCCTTATCCTGTCAGGCTGCTTGGAAATTGATGAGGCTTGTTGAAGCAGAAAGGAAGTACCGAGTGCAATTTTATTATTCTCATTAACCTGCCTCTCCAAGCACAGAGAGAGAGAGAGAGGGAAAAGAGAGAAAGTATGGAGGCAGCGAACGGCAAAAGAAAAGCAAACGGACTGAAGGTGGAAAGACAAAGCGAGAAAGAGAGCAAGAAAGAGAGAGAGAGAGAGAAAGTGGGAGTAAAGAGTTAGCCGGCCCATTCATTATTCAATTCGCTAATGAATAAATGATTTCTCAGGGGTCGCAAATGATTCACAGTGTTTTTTATACCCAGTGACTCAACAGCTCCGGCCCACTACACCCCTCCCCCCTCCCCTCCTCACCCCACAGCACCCCCCTACCTTTTTTTTACTCTCTCTCTCTCTCTCTCTCTCTTCTTTTTCTTTTTCTTTGCTACGTGTTTTATTTTACTGCCTCGTACAACAAAGCTTTTCCAAGGCTTCCTAGAAGTGAATAATGTTTCTTTTTCTTGCGTGACCCATTTTCTTTTTACAGCCTTCACTAATCAATGTTAGTGTCGCACCCTAGAAACAGATTCCTCCCTGACCTTCATCTTACGAGCGGCGATATTAGCATGAGGCGAAATAAACACACATCATCAAACACACCGCTGACTTGCTTGTACAGGAAGCTATAAGGAGAGAAGCCACACCCAGGTTTAAACCAGACCAAACATTACTTCTGGTCATCTGTTACCTCACTGGGGGACAAAAGGAGCTAGCATTGTGGCTTATCAGGAGCAGAGCTGCTAGCTGTGTCACCCAAACGCCCGATCTTTGCTCCTCTGGCTTGTTCCAGTCAAGAGGAGGAACCGAAACCCTGAATAAAGTGCAGTTTGTGCTACAAATGTTTATTAATCGTACTTGAGCACCAAATTGCTCTTTTCTCCACAAAAGCGCTGGCTGTTCCAATGACTAATTACTGTCATTTCTTTATCCAGATGTAACAGCTTTATCACTTTAGTACTCGCGGTAATAACACGATTCACAAGCAACCGAGACTGGAGGGCGCATTTACGCTCTAATTAACATGCTTCGCTAATCAGGGCGAGTCACAAGTGACAGGAATGGAGCAGGTAATCTTACACTCAAACCCGAGAACATGTCACTGTCAATTAAAACCCGTGTGTGCTTTAGGGAAATGGTTTAAAACGTCAATAAATAAATCAAAATACAGCAAGATGGCTTCCATTATTCAGGGTTCTCTCTTTCCTAGCTTGCGGTTTATGCCTTATAGGCAATCAGGTGCTTTATGGAGCGCTTGCTCGTCCCTGGACAGGGTCATCGGTCAGAAGTTCTACTTCCTTATAAAATATGCAACATATTTTGCGTTAGTTGGATCATACAATTAAGGATTTGGCAAAGAAGGATTATTCAACTGTCTACATCAATTTTAAGGATGCAAGGTCTAGCAGATTTCACATATATATATATATATATATATATATATATATATATATATATATATATATATATATATATATATATATATATATAAGAGTAAGAAGAAAATTGATTAAATGTTGACAGGTAATTCATCTCTCTTTTATAAGGTGCTTTTTTTCCCTCTTTGATGGAGTAGCAGTCAGACTTCATAGCTATCTCTTAGCTTCAGGCCAGAGCAGGCTTCATGGCTGTGTTGTGTTTTTTTTTTTCCCTGATTAAAGCAGCTCGGCTTCGACATTTCAATTCCCATTTCTTTTCCAGAATCCAAATCAGTCATCAGGCTTTACTCCGAAATATCACTCGACGATTCGGTAGCTAGCGTTTGATGGATAAATATTGCAGCGGCAGGGTGCACTTGGAAATTCACGTCAGAGGTCGTATCTGCCAAATGATTCTGGATATGAGAGAAAATTTTTAATATCGATCCGGAGCTGAAAGCCGGAGAGGTGCGGAATGGAAGACTACTTTTACAGATTAATTCGATTAACAGAGCGTGTTTAACCAAGACGCACGCAGAACTTGAGCCAATCAGAGACGTCTTAAGCTTTCTGGATTTCATCACCTTCTTCTCCTCCGCTGTGTATTGCTTACGCAGCGAAATCAGCCCCGGAGAGATGGAGTGTTTCATCACTGAGCTCTGTGAAGGATTTGCATATACATTGCATCCACACCATGGAACGTTCAGGAAAGATGGAGGGTAAAGGAGGTAAATAGCCATTAACATGTTGACTGGAGTAAGCCCACCGAGGCCGCCAAGCCCCCCGACGGGATTTGGAGCATCACAGTGATGCATGTTTTGTGTACTCGGGGAAGCTGCAGGGACTCTGGGAAGCCTAAAGGTTCGTATTTGTAGGAGATTTGCCTGACCTTGGTTCTCCCTCTGAGCTCTGCGCTTCCTTTTCTCCATTTCACAGAGAGATAGCGGGGGATTAGCCGCGTCCGGTTTACGCTAACAGTCATCGATACTGAGTTTCATTTGGATTGTGTGTGCAGGTCGGGTTATTAAAGGCATTCTGTGTGCTGTTATTAAAGGCATTTTTCACCACACACACACACACTCCAGGCATGTGCTTTTAGCTTTAATGACATCATGCTAAGCTTAGCCCCACCGCTAGCTGTGTGCAGGCCACAGAGCACCACAACACACTCTACAGGAGAATTCACTAGAAATGTATTATTTAATTTTTATACTGACTAATAAATTCTTCACTAAGCCCTGCCTTTATAATGCGTTATAAATGTGTTATATACCACATTTAACACCTGATGCCCAGAATCAACCTTGAAATTTAGAAATCACTCAGAAATCACTTTTTCAACATCCAAAGGCCATTAGTACTTCTTTTACTTCCCACCTCTGATTGATTGATTGATTGATTGATTGATTGATTGATTTATTTATTTATTTATTTATTTATTTATTTATTTATTTATTTATTTATTTATTCATTCATTTATTTATTCATTCATTTGCTTGTTTGTTTAACTACTTGTTTGTTCTTTCTATTTATTTATTTATTATTTATTTATTTATTTATTTATTCATTCATTTATTCATTCATTTATTTATTTATTCATTCATTTGCTTGTTTGTTTAACTACTTGTTTGTTCTTTCTATTTATTTATTTATTTATTTATTTATTTATTTATTTATTATTTATTTATTTTTAACTTTTTTTATTTAGTCAAAATACAGTCAATAATTATGTATATTTGTGCAAAAAAGACCACAAAATAAAGAATTTAAAGAAAAAAATTAATACAATTCAAAATTGTTAACTTTATTTATGCCAAGTCCCTATTATTATTATTATTATTATTATTATTATTATTACTAACAAAATTATTTTTACTGCAAAACTGGACATTATGAAAACAATGAAAATAAAAAAAATAAATAAATAAAAGGGAAAAAATATAAATTGGTCAATTAAATTGATAAATAAAATAAAACAATTAAAATGAAATAAAATTCAATTCAGGTAAATAAATGATCATATTTAGAATGTTGGAAAATTGGTGAAAATGATAAGTTGGAATGCTGAGCTTGAATATCTCATTTTAAAATATCTTAAATCTTTATCCTGAGTTCTGAGTGGAACATTAGCAGGTTCTCCAGCAGATCAACACAATGTTGTTTCTCATGGTTTATATGAGGAGGAGTCAATTGTTTTTAACGAGCATCCGAGTTCTTCTGGAAATAAATCTGTTTTCCTTCTTATTCACGTCACATGTGTCATTTTCCTGACCTGTGTGTTTATTTGTTTGAGCTCCTGCCAGGAGAAAGGTTTTTGTGGAATGCTAGCACGGTTGAATGACACCAGCACTTTCTGTCGATTTGCTCCAAAGCGACACGAACGTCTCAGAAGCTTTTTGTCGGAGCGTCTCGGACCATTTGTCCGAACACGGGTCCCGAGGCGCCGGGCAGGTCGTCCATTTCCAGTCTCGAGACGCAGAGTCGTTCGGACTCCATGTTCTTGTTGTTGCTCTTGTCTTTAGCCAGAAGAGGAAAAAAGGAAAGAAATGCCATTTTTGATGCTGTTCATGGCAGCACAGGGGAACTGTAAATGGCTTTCTGTGTCAGGGCCGTGCTCTTGCTGCTCTCGCGGCTCTCGCTGCTCTCTCTTCCCCATGTCAGGGGAGACGGAGGCTGTAAACTTGGCAGAACGCTCCGTCTGGTCACATCATCGCCGGCGAGTCTGTCTCCTCGCTAATGGAAAGATGTTTCGAAGTGGGAAGCTGACATCAGTGTTTTTACCTGGGTTTAATGACAGAACCTCCCTCTCTCTCTCTCTCTCTCTCTCTCTCTCTCTCTCTCTCTGTCTTTGAGAAGTATCAGTACAGTGAGGTGTTCTTTGAATACCTCTGAATACCAGATCATGAGCGTGATTATACTGCAATGCTTCAGGGATCTGCTGCAGCCCAGATTTGCTTCTCATGTAGCTTCTGGAAAAGAAAAAAAAAAAAGGTAGAAAGAAAGCCGAGGTTCTACTAAAATCTCTCTTTTGTGCTTCTGTGTGTGTGTGTGTGTGTGTGTGTGTGTGTGTGTGTGAATAAGATATTTGCATTCATCGCACTCACATGTCAGGATTGTGTCCTCACACTCTCTCTCACAAACACACACACACTCGACTGGGAGATGTGTGTATCGTTATGTTGACACTTGGCTCGTAGTTGGTCTGTGAAGCGCAGAATTCAGCGCTTGAGGAGGATGTGTGATGAATAAACAATGCTGAGGGTTTTTATCCAACACCGCGCTCACATCCAAACCCCAACACCACGCTGAGGAGTACTCTTACACTCTACTGCCATCCAGTGGACAGTCCCGGTATTACACTGCACTGACCATTTATACTCAATTATAAAAACAGCTTTAATGTCAGACTCCTCAGATTATTATTATTATTATTATTATTATTATTATTATTATTATTATTATTATTATTATTATTATTATTATTATTATTATACAAGCTACTTGTACATTACTTTTACACTATTAACATTTATATATGTTTGATTTTTTTCTTGTTTTTTTGTCCTTGGATATTTTTTATTATTTTGCTGTCATTTATTGCCAGAATTATTTGCCTGTGGCTGTTTTTTTTTTTTGCCTGCCTCATTCTCCTTTATTTTTATTCTGTTTTCCCTTTTTATTTTATTTTTACTTTTTTTGTCTTGTCAGACTTTTTTATTTATTTATTTATTCATTCATTTATTTATTTATTTATGATGTTTCTAACATCCAAGGCTGTTAGTATTTTCAACTTAGTAGTACAACTTTCTGCCTTGTTTAATTTTTTCTGTAATTTTCTCTCTTTTCCGACTCATTTTATTTCTTTTGGTTTTTTTTCTGCCTGATTTTATTTTATTTTTATATTATTTGTTTATTTTATTGTTTTAGTCTTTATTTGTCCTCCTGGATTGGATATCTGTATTTCTGTCACACACACACACACCACACACAAACACACAGACCACACACACACACACACACACACACCACACACACACACACACACACACACACACACACACACACACACACACCACACACACACACACACACCACACACACACACACACACCACACACACACACACCACACACACACACACACACACACACACACACCACACACACACACACACACACACCACACACACACACACACACCACAGACACACACCACACACACACACACACCACACACACACACATACACAGACAAACATCACACACACACACCACACACACACACACACCACAGACACACACCACACACACACACACCACACACACACACACATACACAGACACACACCACACACACACACACCACACACACACACACCACACACACACACAGACCACACACACACACACCACACACACACACACAGACCACACACACACACCACACACACACACACACACACACACACACCACACACACACACACCACACACACACACACACACAGACCACACACACACACACCACACACACACACACAGACCACACACACACACCACACACACACACACACACACACACACACCACACACACACACAGACCACACACACACAGACCACACACACACACACACACAGATTTCTTCAGCGAGTCCGACTCAGACTTGTGGTGTGGAATGAATGAGAGCAGTTTGACCTTTGACCTCTGTGCTGTTGGTCTGCGTGGTGTGCTGGGATGAGTGTTAATGCGAGTCTGGACTGTTCTACAGGTAAAGGGCCAGAGACGCTCTTCACTGGACAGAACCTGAACGATAACGAGTGGCACACGGTGCGAGTGATGAGGAGGGGGCGGAGTCTGCAGCTGGCTGTGGATGACTTTCAACCTGTCGAAGGTAAAAAGCCCAGAAGTCTGACTCCACACGGCCTTCTCCTCTCTCTCTCTCTCTAGCTGTACCTCTCTCTTTCTCTCTCTCTCCCTTCCCCCCTCTCTCTCCTTTCCCTTCCCTTCCCTTCCCTTCCCATCTCTCATATCTCTCTCTCTCTCTCTCTCTCTCTGTAGCTCTACCTATCTCTCTCTCTAGCTCTAATTCTCTCTCTCTCTCTCTCTCTCTCTCTCTCTCTCTCTCTGTCTGTCTCTCTCTCTCTCTCTCTGTCTCTCTGTCTCTCTCTCTCTCTCTCTCTCTCTCTTTCTCTGTCTCTCTCTCTGTCTGTCTGTCTCTCTCTCTCTCTCTCTCTCTCTCTGTCTCTCTCTCTCTCTGTCTCTCTCTCTCTCTGTCTGTCTCTCTCTCTCTCTCTCTCTCTCTCTCTCTCTGTCTCTCTCTCTCTCTGTCTGTCTCTCTCTCTCTCTCTCTCTCTCTCTCTCTCTCTGTCTGTCTGTCTCTCTCTCTCTCTCTCTCTCTCTCTCTCTCTCTCTCTCTCTGTCTCTCTCTCTGTCTGTCTGTCTGTCTGTCTCTCTCTCTCTCTCTCTCTCTCTCTCTCTGGTGAACCTGGTGTTGTAGAGGAGCCCTGTGTTGTGTTGTCGATGAAAAACTGCAATTTGCACATACACTGTCTTAATTATTTATTTATTTACCTTTTAACCCCATCCTTTAATTGACATTTTTCTCTATTTATTGGTATTCACTGAGAAGATGTAAATAAAGGTTTTTTCAAATTCAATTCTCTGTCTGTCTGTCTCTCTCTCTTTCTCTGTCTCTCTCTCTCTCTCTCTCTCTCTCTGTCTGTCTCTCTCTCTCTCTCTCTCTCTCTCTCTTTCTCTCTCTCTCTGTCTCTCTCTCTCTCTCTCTCTCTCTGTCTGTTCATTTTTATTCTGATTTCCACACAGTCTCTCCTGCACACATCAGTCTTTTTTCTTTTTTTTTTAATTATCCTGTAAGGGCTGTCTGCGTCTAAGAGTCTTCTTTTTTTTCTGCTTCTGTAAAACCCGAGTAATAAATAAAGTGAAATAAATAAAAATAAAATAAAACTTTTACGACAGCGGGAGTGGTATTAATGAGCTCTGTTCATTAAAATGTCATTTTTTATACTTTAATGACTTTTTATCCGTTTCCTGCTGCAGTTTCATTTCCTTTTAATGATCTGACTCTTTATATATCGCTGTAATAAGGAGATTCGTCTCTGAGCTGAACCCCAGCCTCAGGAGTTTATTCTTTCTTTATTTTATTCTTCATTTCTCTTTTCAGTCTCTTCATTCTTTCTTTTTTTTTATTTCCATTTAAATTTCTTTCTTTCTTTCTTTCTTTCTTTCTTTCTTTCTTTCTTTCTTTCTTTCTTTCTTTCTTTCTTTCTTTTTCTTTAATTTTTCTTTCATTCTTGTTTTCTTTAATTTCCTTTATTTCTTTCACTTTATTCCTTTTATTCACATTTTTCTTTTTGTAATTCTTTCTTTTTGTGTATTTCCTCCAATTCTTTCTACTTCTTTATTCTTTCTCCTTTTTCTGACTCTTTTATTTTTTCATTTTCTTTAATTCTTTCACTTTATTCCTATTTTCCCAATTTTCCTTTCCATAATTCTGCCTTTCTTTTTTGTCCTCCATTAAGGGGGCTGCATTTTCTTTCTTTCTTTCTTTCTTTCTTTCTTTCTTTCTTTCTTTCTTTCTTTCTTTCTTTCTTTCTTTCTGCTCTCTCTCTTTTTAACTGATAAAGTGTAGTGTGGTCAGTCAGGTGTTTCTCAGTGGTCTCTCACCGTTCTTGCTGGGTTCCTTGTTGTGTTCCTGTGTGAAGGTGAGATCCCAGGTGACCACACCCAGCTGGAGTTCCACAACATCGAGACTGGGATCATCACTGAGAAGCGTCACCTGTCCACCGTTCCCTCCAACTTCATCGGTCACCTGCAGAGCCTGGTGTTCAACGGCATGGCCTACATCGACCTGTGCAAGAACGGAGACATCGACTACTGCGAGCTCAACGCCATGATCGGCTTCAAGAACATCATCGCTGACCCCGTGACCTTCAAGTCTCGCTCCAGCTACGTGTCCCTCAGCACGCTGCAGGCCTACTACTCCATGCACCTGTTCTTCCAGTTCAAGACCACGTCCTCCGACGGCCTCATCCTCTACAACAGCGGAGACGGAAACGACTTCATCGTCGTTGAGCTCGTCAAGGGGTGAGGACTCCTCCCACTCACCATTATTACATCAATCTCTCTGTCTCTCTCTCTGTCTGTCTCTCTCTCTGTCTGTCTATCTCTCCCTCTCTGTCTGTTCCTCTCTCTCTCTCTCTCTCTGTCTCTCTCTCTCTCTGTCTGTCTTTCTCTCCCTCTCTGTCTGTTCCTCTCTCTCTCTCTCTCTGTCTCTCTCTCTCTGTTTGTCTGTTCCTCTCTCTGTCGCCCCCCCATGTGTCTCTCTCTCTGTCTGTCTGTCTGTCTGTCTGTCTGTCTGTCTGTCTCTCTCTCTCTCTCTCTCTCTCTCTCTTTTCTTTCTTTCTTTCTTTCTTTCTTTCTTTCTTTCTTTCTTTCTTTCTTTCTTTCTTTCTTTCTTGTCTCTTTTATGTTTCAGAAACTTCTGTCATTTCTTGCATTCTTTATTTTTTTCTCTTTTTCCTTTCTTCCCCCAATTTCTTAACTACTGTTATTCTTCTGTCTTTCTTTCTTTCTTTCTTTCTTTCTTTCTTCATGTCTTTCTTTCTCCTCTATCTTTCTTTGATCTTTTTTTAATTCCGCTAGATGGCAGTCTGGATCCTTCCTTCCTTCCTTCCTTCCTTCCTACCTTCCTTCCTTCCTTCCTTCCTTCCTTCCTTCCTTCCTTCCTTCCTTCCTTCCACATTTCCTTTTTCTTTTTATTCTTGCTTTATTCTTTCTTCATGCCATTTTCTCCTTTATTCTCTAATGGGGGAAGCTGCAAGCTTTTCTTCCTTCTATATTTTTCTTAATTCACCTGTTCCCCTTCATTTATCTTCATGTCCCGGATTCTAGAAAGCTGACAGTTTTCTTTTGAGACAGCCACAAACAGGAAGTGAGGTTATAACAGAAAGGCCCAGAACTACATTACCCATCAGCCCCAGCAT